>NC_091282.1:525953773-526257273 GCF_032444005.1 Ranitomeya imitator
AATGCATAGCCCATAGTTATCTACATAGTATAATATAGTATAATACACAGTCCATAGTCATCCATGTAGTAGAATGCACAGCCCACAGTCATCCATGTATTATTATTTATTTATTTATTTATATAGCACCATTGATTCCATGGTGCTGTACATGAGAAGGGGTTACATACAAGTTACAGATATCACATACAGTAAACAAACTAACAATGACAGACTGATACAGAGGGGCGAGGACCCTGCCCTTGCGGGCTTACATTCTACAGGATTATGGGGAAGGAGACAATAGAATACCACAACAAAATAAAAAAGTAAAGAAAAAAACACATTAATGGCCCAAAACTTTTATTTTACTGGGGACAGAACATTGTCACCTCCAAACACTAGTGAGATTACCAGAATACGTACATTGTGTGTCTGCTGAAGATTAACATTAATTTACTTTTACTGCAGATCCTCAGCAAAAGGACGACATTAATAAGAAAGCTTTTGATAAATTCAAGAAGGAACATAAAGTTGTAGCTCAGTCTGTAGAGAATGCTATTCCTTCTGAGCGGTTTGAAGGTAAGTCACTTGTCTGTTTGGCCAACGGTACATGCTGATACAGTTTAAGGGAACTTGTAAACTTCATTTTCCATAGTCATCCAGAAGTATTGCTTTATAGGTCAGTATGCCACACTTCCTACGATACCTCCTTGGTCCAGATCTCTATGCACATATGGCTGCAACTGCTGCCAACACAGCTCCATGTAGTAGAATGCACAGCCCATAGTCTTCCTTGTATTAGAATGCACAGTCCATAGTCATCCATGTAGTAGAATGCACAGCCCATAGTCATCCATGTAGTAGAATGCACAGTCCATAGTCACCCATGTATTATAATGCATAGCCCATAGTTATCTATATAGTATAATATAGTATAATACACAGCCCATAGTCATCCATATAGTAGAATGTACAGCCCATAGTCTTCCTTGTATTAGAATGCACAGCCCATAGTCATCCATGTAGTAGAATGCACAGTCCATAGTCATCCATATAGTAGAATGCACAGCCCATAGTCATCCATATAGTAGAATGCACAGCCCATAGTCTTCCTTGTATTAGAATGCACAGCCCATAGTCATCCATGTAGTAGAATGCACAGTCCATAGTCACCCATGTATTATAATGCAGAGCCCATAGTTAGCTACATAGTATAATATAGTATAATACACAGTCCATAGTCATCCATGTAGTAGAATGCATAGCCCATAGTTATCTATATAGTATAATATAGTATAATACACAGCCCATAGTCATCCATGTAGTAGAATGCACAGCCCATAGTCATCCATGTAGTAGAATGTACAGCCCATAGTCATCCATGTAGTAGAATGCACAGTCCATAGTCATCCATATAGTAGAATGCACAGTCCATATTCACCCATATAGTAGAATGTACAGCCCATAGTCTTCCTTGTATTAGAATGCACAGTCCATAGTCATCCATGTAGTAGAATGCACAGCCCATAGTCTTCCTTGTATTAGAATGCACAGCCCATAGTCATCCATGTAGTAGAATGCATAGCCCATAGTTATCGATATAGTATAATATAGTATAATACACAGCCCATAGTCATCCATGTAGTAGAATGCACAGTCCATAGTCACCCATGTATTATAATGCATAGCCCATAGTTATCTACATAGTATAATATAGTATAATACACAGTCCATAGTCATCCATGTAGTAGAATGCACAGCCCACAGTCATCCATGTATTATTATTTATTTATTTATATAGCACCATTGATTCCATGGTGCTGTACATGAGAAGGGGTTACATACAAGTTACAGATATCACATACAGTAAACAAACTAACAATGACAGACTGATACAGAGGGGCGAGGACCCTGCCCTTGCGGGCTTACATTCTACAGGATTATGGGGAAGGAGACAATAGAATACCACAACAAAATAAAAAAGTAAAGAAAAAAACACATTAATGGCCCAAAACTTTTATTTTACTGGGGACAGAACATTGTCACCTCCAAACACTAGTGAGATTACCAGAATACGTACATTGTGTGTCTGCTGAAGATTAACATTAATTTACTTTTACTGCAGATCCTCAGCAAAAGGACGACATTAATAAGAAAGCTTTTGATAAATTCAAGAAGGAACATAAAGTTGTAGCTCAGTCTGTAGAGAATGCTATTCCTTCTGAGCGGTTTGAAGGTAAGTCACTTGTCTGTTTGGCCAACGGTACATGCTGATACAGTTTAAGGGAACTTGTAAACTTCATTTTCCATAGTCATCCAGAAGTATTGCTTTATAGGTCAGTATGCCACACTTCCTACGATACCTCCTTGGTCCAGATCTCTATGCACATATGGCTGCAACTGCTACCAACACAGCTCCATGAAACCAAAACAAAAAAAAAGTCCTAAGTAGCTAAACAGCACATAAAGGACTGAAAACACAATGTCTGAGTATAATATAAAAAGAAGTAATTTTTATTAATAATTCACACAATCAATTTTAATATAATGCTAAAGTGAAAAAACCTTCCAGATGTAATGGAACGGATAAATACACATGACACACCTAGGTATATAAACAATATCGCAATATAGTCCACACCTACACTGCTGCATCTAGAAAATTATCGTTATAGAACTACCAATAAAAAGGCAGCCTACAAAAAGGCAACCAGCAAGAAAACCGGTGCTAACAAGAGGAGGCAGAATAAATATCACCAACAGGTGTATATGCTAAATACCGCCATTCCTCGTGAAAATACAACGGTAAATCAAACGTTGTAACATAATGGCAGCCAAAAAACAGGTGGGCAAACTGGTAGTAACTTACACTTAGGAGTGATGTCCGTGTGTCCGTTCCTACCTACAACACAGCTCCATGTAGTAGAATGCACAGCCCATAGTCTTCCTTGTATTAGAATGCACAGTCCATAGTCATCCATGTAGTAGAATGCACAGCCCATAGTCATCCATGTAGTAGAATGCACAGCCCATAGTCATCCATGTAGTAGAATGCACAGTCCATAGTCATCCATGTAGTAGAATGCACAGTCCATAGTCATCCATGTAGTAGAATGCATAGTCCATAGTCACCCATGTATTATAATGCATAGCCCATAGTTATCGATATAGTATAATATAGTATAATACACAGCCCATAGTCATCCATGTAGTAGAATGCACAGCCCATAGTCTTCCTTGTATTAGAATGCACAGCCCATAGTCATCCATGTAGTAGAATGCATAGTCCATAGTCACCCATGTATTATAATGCATAGCCCATAGTTATCTATATAGTATAATATAGTATAATACACAGCCCATAGTCATCCATGTAGTAGAATGCACAGCCCATAGTCATCCATGTAATAGAATGCACAGTCCATAGTCACCCATGTATTATAATGCATAGCCCATAGTTATCTATATAGTATAATATAGTATAATACACAGCCCATAGTCATCCATGTAGTAGAATGCACAGCCCATAGTCATCCATGTAGTAGAATGTACAGCCCATAGTCATCCATGTAGTAGAATGCACAGTCCATAGTCATCCATATAGTAGAATGCACAGTCCATAGTCACCCATATAGTAGAATGTACAGCCCATAGTCTTCCTTGTATTAGAATGCACAGTCCATAGTCATCCATATAGTAGAATGCACAGCCCATAGTCATCCATGTCGTAGAATGCACAGTCCATAGTCACACATGTATTATAATGCATAACCCATAGTTATCTATATAGTATAATATAGTATAATACACAGTCCATAGTCATCCATATAGTAGAATGTACAGCCCATAGTCTTCCTTGTATTAGAATGCACAGTCCATAGTCATCCATATAGTAGAATGCACAGCCCATAGTCATCCATGTAGTAGAATGCACAGTCCATAGTCACACATGTATTATAATGCATAGCCCATTGTTATCTATATAGTATAATATAGTATAATACACAGCCCATAGTCATCCATATAGTAGAATGTACAGCCCATAGTCTTCCTTGTATTAGAATGCACAGTCCATAGTCATCCATGTAGTAGAATGCACAGTCCATAGTCACCCATGTATTATAATGCATAGCCCAGAGTTATCTATATAGTATAATATAGTATAATACACAGCCCTTAATCATCCATGTAGTAGAATGTACAGCCCATAGTCTTCCTTGTATTAGAATGCACAGCCCATAGTCATCCATGTAGTAGAATGCACAGTCCATAGTCACACATGTATTATAATGCATAGCCCATAGTTATCTATATGGTATAATATAGTATAATACACAGCCCATAGTCATCCATGTAGTAGAATGCACAGCCCATAGTCATCCATGTAGTAGAATGTACAGCCCATAGTCATCCATGTAGTAGAATGCACAGTCCATAGTCATCCATATAGTAGAATGCACAGTCCATAGTCACCCATATAGTAGAATGTACAGCCCATAGTCTTCCTTGTATTAGAATGCACAGTCCATAGTCATCCATATAGTAGAATGCACAGCCCATAGTCATCCATGTCGTAGAATGCACAGTCCATAGTCACACATGTATTATAATGCATAACCCATAGTTATCTATATAGTATAATATAGTATAATACACAGTCCATAGTCATCCATATAGTAGAATGTACAGCCCATAGTCTTCCTTGTATTAGAATGCACAGTCCATAGTCATCCATATAGTAGAATGCACAGCCCATAGTCATCCATGTAGTAGAATGCACAGTCCATAGTCACACATGTATTATAATGCATAGCCCATTGTTATCTATATAGTATAATATAGTATAATACACAGCCCATAGTCATCCATATAGTAGAATGTGCAGCCCATAGTCTTCCTTGTATTAGAATGCACAGTCCATAGTCATCCATGTAGTAGAATGCACAGTCCATAGTCACCCATGTATTATAATGCATAGCCCAGAGTTATCTATATAGTATAATACACAGCCCATAGTCATCCATATAGTAGAATGTACAGCCCATAGTCTTCCTTGTATTAGAATGCACAGCCCATAGTCATCCATGTAGTAGAATGCACAGTCCATAGTCACACATGTATTATAATGCATAGCCCATAGTTATCTATATAGTATAATATAGTATAATACACAACCCATAGTCATCCATACAGTAGAATGTACAGCCCATAGTCTTCCTTGTATTAGAATGCACAGTCCAGTCATCCATATAGTAGAATGCACAGCCCATAGTCATCCATGTAGTAGAGTGCACAGTCCATAGTCACCCATGTATTATAATGCATAGCCCAGAGTTATCTATATAGTATAATATAGTATAATACACAGCCCATAGTCATCCATGTAGTAGAATGCACAGCCCATAGTCATCCATGTAGTAGAATGTACAGCCCATAGTCATCCATGTAGTAGAATGCACAGTCCATAGTCATCCATATAGTAGAATGCACAGTCCATAGTCACCCATATAGTAGAATGTACAGCCCATAGTCTTCCTTGTATTAGAATGCACAGTCCATAGTCATCCATATAGTAGAATGCACAGCCCATAGTCATCCATGTCGTAGAATGCACAGTCCATAGTCACACATGTATTATAATGCATAACCCATAGTTATCTATATAGTATAATATAGTATAATACACAGTCCATAGTCATCCATATAGTAGAATGTACAGCCCATAGTCTTCCTTGTATTAGAATGCACAGTCCATAGTCATCCATATAGTAGAATGCACAGCCCATAGTCATCCATGTAGTAGAATGCACAGTCCATAGTCACACATGTATTATAATGCATAGCCCATAGTTATCTATATAGTATAATATAGTATAATACACAGCCCATAGTCATCCATATAGTAGAATGTACAGCCCATAGTCTTCCTTGTATTAGAATGCACAGTCCATAGTCATCCATATAGTAGAATGCACAGCCCATAGTCATCCATGTAGTAGAATGCACAGTCCATAGTCACACATGTATTATAATGCATAGCCCATTGTTATCTATATAGTATAATATAGTATAATACACAGCCCATAGTCATCCATATAGTAGAATGTACAGCCCATAGTCTTCCTTGTATTAGAATGCACAGCCCATAGTCATCCATGTAGTCGAATGCACAGTCCATAGTCACACATGTATTATAATGCATAGCCCATAGTTATCTATATAGTATAATATAGTATAATACACAACCCATAGTCATCCATATAGTAGAATGTACAGCCCATAGTCTTCCTTGTATTAGAATGCACAGTCCAGTCATCCATATAGTAGAATGCACAGCCCATAGTCATCCATGTAGTAGAGTGCACAGTCCATAGTCACCCATGTATTATAATGCATAGCCCAGAGTTATCTATATAGTATAATATAGTATAATACACAGCCCATAGTCATCCATGTAGTAGAATGCACAGCCCATAGTCATCCATGTAGTAGAATGCACAGTCCATAGTCACCCATGTATTATAATGCATAGGCCATAGTTATCGATATAGTATAATATAGTATAAAACACAGCCCATAGTCATCCATGTAGTAGAATGCACAGCCCATAGTCTTCCTTGTATTAGAATGCACAGCCCATAGTCATCCATGTAGTAGAATGCATAGTCCATAGTCATCCATGTATTATAATGCATAGCCAATAGTTATTGATATAGTATAATATAGTATAATACACAGCCCATAGTCATCCATGTAGTAGAATGCACAGCCCACAGTCATCCATGTATTATTATTTATTTATTTATATAGCACCATTGATTCCATGGTGCTGTACATGAGAAGGGGTTACATACAAGTTACAGATATCACATACAGTAAACAAACTAACAATGACTGACTGATACAGAGGGGCGAGGACCCTGCCCTTGTGGGCTTACATTCTACAGGATTATGGGGAAGGAGACAATAGAATACCACAACAAAATAAAAAAGTAAAGAAAAAAACACATTAATGGCCCAAAACTTTTATTTTACTGGGGACAGAACATTGTCACCTCCAAACACTAGTGAGATTACCAGAATACGTACATTGTGTGTCTGCTGAAGATTAACATTAATTTACTTTTACTGCAGATCCTCAGCAAAAGGACGACATTAATAAGAAAGCTTTTGATAAATTCAAGAAGGAATATAAAGTTGTAGCTCAGTCTGTAGACAATGCTATTCCTTCTGAGCGGTTTGAAGGTAAGTCACTTGTCTGTTTGGCCAACGGTACATGCTGATACAGTTTAAGGGAACTTGTAAACTTCATTTTCCATAGTCATCCAGAAGTATTGCTTTATAGGTCAGTATGCCACACTTCCTACGATACCTCCTTGGTCCAGATCTCTATGCACATATGGCTGCAACTGCTGCCAACACAGCTCCATGTAGTAGAATGCACAGCCCATAGTCTTCCTTGTATTAGAATGCACAGTCCATAGTCATCCATGTAGTAGAATGCACAGCCCATAGTCATCCATGTAGTAGAATGCATAGTCCATAGTCACCCATGTATTATAATGCATAGCCCATAGTTATCTATATAGTATAATATAGTATAATACACAGTCCATAGTCATCCATGTAGTAGAATGCACAGCCCATAGTCTTCCTTGTATGAGAATGCACAGCCCATAGTCATCCATGTAGTAGAATGCACAGCCCATAGTCATCCATGTAGTAGAATGCATAGCCCATAGTTATCTATATAGTATAATATAGTATAATACACAGCCCATAGTCATCCATGTAGTAGAATGCACAGCCCATAGTCATCCATGTAGTAGAATGCACAGCCCATAGTCTTCCTTGTATTAGAATGCACAGCCCATAGTCATCCATGTAGTAGAATGCACAGCCCATAGTCATCCATGTAGTAGAATGCATAGCCCATAGTCATCCATGTAGTAGAATGCATAGCCCATAGTCATCCATGTAGTAGAATGCATAGTCCATTGTCACCCATGTATTATAATGCATAGCCCATAGTTATCTATGTAGTATAATACACAGCCCATAGTCATCCATGTAGTAGAATGTACAGTCCATAGTCACCCATGTATTATAATGCATAGCCAATAGTTATCAATATAGTATAATATAGTATAATACACAGCCCATAGTCATCCATGTAGTAGAATGCACAGCCCACAGTCATCCATGTATTATTATTTATTTATTTATATAGCACCATTGATTCCATGGTGCTGTACATGAGAAGGGGTTACATACAAGTTACAGATATCACATACAGTAAACAAACTAACAATGACAGACTGATACAGAGGGGCGAGGACCCTGCCCTTGCAGGCTTACATTCTACAGGATTATGGGGAAGGAGACAATAGAATACCACAACAAAATAAAAAAAGTAAAGAAAAAAACACATTAATGGCCCAAAACTTTTATTTTACTGGGGACAGAACATTGTCACCTCCAAACACTAGTGAGATTACCAGAATACGTACATTGTGTGTCTGCTGAAGATTAACATTAATTTACTTTTACTGCAGATCCTCAGCAAAAGGACGACATTAATAAGAAAGCTTTTGATAAATTCAAGAAGGAACATAAAGTTGTAGCTCAGTCTGTAGACAATGCTATTCCTTCTGAGCGGTTTGAAGGTAAGTCACTTGTCTGTTTGGCCAACGGTACATGCTGATACAGTTTAAGGGAACTTGTAAACTTCATTTTCCATAGTCATCCAGAAGTATTGCTTTATAGGTCAGTATGCCACACTTCCTACGATACCTCCTTGGTCCAGATCTCTATGCACATATGGCTGCAACTGCTGCCAACACAGCTCCATGTAGTAGAATGCACAGCCCATAGTCTTCCTTGTATTAGAATGCACAGTCCATAGTCATCCATGTAGTAGAATGCACAGCCCATAGTCATCCATGTAGTAGAATGCATAGTCCATAGTCACCCATGTATTATAATGCATAGCCCATAGTTATCTATATAGTATAATATAGTATAATACACAGTCCATAGTCATCCATGTAGTAGAATGCACAGCCCATAGTCTTCCTTGTATGAGAATGCACAGCCCATAGTCATCCATGTAGTAGAATGCACAGCCCATAGTCATCCATGTAGTAGAATGCATAGCCCATAGTTATCTATATAGTATAATATAGTATAATACACAGCCCATAGTCATCCATGTAGTAGAATGCACAGCCCATAGTCATCCATGTAGTAGAATGCACAGCCCATAGTCTTCCTTGTATTAGAATGCACAGCCCATAGTCATCCATGTAGTAGAATGCACAGCCCATAGTCATCCATGTAGTAGAATGCATAGCCCATAGTCATCCATGTAGTAGAATGCATAGCCCATAGTCATCCATGTAGTAGAATGCATAGTCCATTGTCACCCATGTATTATAATGCATAGCCCATAGTTATCTATGTAGTATAATACACAGCCCATAGTCATCCATGTAGTAGAATGTACAGTCCATAGTCACCCATGTATTATAATGCATAGCCAATAGTTATCAATATAGTATAATATAGTATAATACACAGCCCATAGTCATCCATGTAGTAGAATGCACAGCCCACAGTCATCCATGTATTATTATTTATTTATTTATATAGCACCATTGATTCCATGGTGCTGTACATGAGAAGGGGTTACATACAAGTTACAGATATCACATACAGTAAACAAACTAACAATGACAGACTGATACAGAGGGGCGAGGACCCTGCCCTTGCGGGCTTACATTCTACAGGATTATGGGGAAGGAGACAATAGAATACCACAACAAAATAAAAAAAGTAAAGAAAAAAACACATTAATGGCCCAAAACTTTTATTTTACTGGGGACAGAACATTGTCACCTCCAAACACTAGTGAGATTACCAGAATACGTACATTGTGTGTCTGCTGAAGATTAACATTAATTTACTTTTACTGCAGATCCTCAGCAAAAGGACGACATTAATAAGAAAGCTTTTGATAAATTCAAGAAGGAACATAAAGTTGTAGCTCAGTCTGTAGACAATGCTATTCCTTCTGAGCGGTTTGAAGGTAAGTCACTTGTCTGTTTGGCCAACGGTACATGCTGATACAGTTTAAGGGAACTTGTAAACTTCATTTTCCATAGTCATCCAGAAGTATTGCTTTATAGGTCAGTATGCCACACTTCCTACGATACCTCCTTGGTCCAGATCTCTATGCACATATGGCTGCAACTGCTGCCAACACAGCTCCATGTAGTAGAATGCACAGCCCATAGTCTTCCTTGTATTAGAATGCACAGTCCATAGTCATCCATGTAGTAGAATGCACAGCCCATAGTCATCCATGTATTATAATGCATAGCCCATAGTTAATCTATATAGTATAATATAGTATAATACACAGCCCATAGTCATCCATGTAGTAGAATGCACAGCCCATCGTCATCCATGTAGTAGAATGCACAGTCCATAGTCACCCATGTATTATAATGCATAGCCCATAGTTAATCTATATAGTATAATATAGTATAATACACAGCCAATAGTCATCCATGTAGTAGAATGCACAGCCCATAGTCATCCATGTAGTAGAATGCACAGCCCATAGTCATCCATGTAGTAGAATGCACAGTCCATAGTCATCCATATAGTAGAATGTTCAGCCCATAGTCATCCATGTCGTAGAATGCACAGTCCATAGTCACACATGTATTATAATGCATAACCCATAGTTATCTATATAGTATAATATAGTATAATACACAGTCCATAGTCATCCATATAGTAGAATGCACAGCCCATAGTCATCCATGTAGTAGAATGCACAGTCCATAGTCACACATGTATTATAATGCATAGCCCATAGTTATCAATATAGTATAATATAGTATAATACACAGCCCATAGTGTGACGACCAGGAGACCGGGATACCCAGCACCGGACCAATGGGGTCTGTCTCTTGAGGAGGATGTCACGGGTGGCTTGACCCGGTGCTGTGGCCTCAGGCAATGCACAGTGTAAGGGGTATCGTGAGGGAACAGGCACTTACTTGATCAGCAGCAGGTTCTCCCAGCGGTGATGATCCCGATCCTGGATATTGGCTATTGTCCAAATGAAAGACTGAGGCACTGAAACGTTTAACCAGTTTACTTCAACATAAAAGGAATTACAACCAGTCCTGTCACCGGAGTCTGTATGGGAACTCTGAGTTACTTTGACCCTGCCGGGGTCTTCACCTCTTATTGTACGCAATTTCTGTGTGGCCCTGCTGCTGTATGTGAACTGGCTGCCGGCCCAATCTGTCCCCTCCGGGTCCTGGTTCAACGGGCAACCCGAGTCCTTTTATCGGCCTACCCCCTCCGGGAGTACCTCTGAACTCTGTGTCTGTTGCTGCGTCCGGCCCTAGTGAAGCTGATATCACCTCACGTTTTTCCGGTTGCTGTATTATATATAATGAATACAGCCACGGATCCGGTATCCGTCTTTGCGCCTGTTCTGGGTAGTGATTAATGCTACCCGGTTCTCACAATATCCTTTTTCTCTGTCCCTCTTCTCCTCAGGCCGGTGATTTGGGCCTGGAAACCATCATAGGGCTATTAGAAATTCAGCTGTATGACCTCTCACTATCAGCTCCTTAGCCCAACTGCCATTTCTTCTCTCAGACCAGAATGGATCAAGGGGAGTCTCTGGAGCTCCCCCTTCTGGCCGGAGGTGGTAGTGCAGTTTTGCTATCTTAGTATTTGTATTTATTGTCAGTAACTATTTTTGTGGCAAATACCCCTAGGGGTGCCACATTCCCCCTTAGTTAAGAACAGTACTCCGGGACTGTGGGACGATAACATTTTGAAATAACAATTAATATGTACAGAGTCTTAAAAATGAAAAGTTACAAAAATCACTCAAGGAAACAAAAATAGAGTTCTGTAAAAAGTCACCTCAAATAGCGTCCATTAATACAGTCCTATCCTTGAAGGTACTAGGAAAGGCACTGCACTTTGTGTCCAGGAATTTAGTTCCATTTTTCCAACGGAGTTATCAATATAAAGTTTAAAGAAAGTTCAAAAAGAGCAAAAAGCAAAGTTCAAAAAGCAGTCTTTCCGGAGCTTTGATTTAGTGCCTCCGGGCTGATAAAAAGTTCAAGAATATGCAAGAAGTTCATACAGACAAGTCTCTGTAGGTACTGGGCTTAAACGTTGCAGAATGATAACAATGACTATAGTTTTATAATTGGTAATCTGCATACCTGGCCGGTAATTGACCCTGGGTACTACGCTGTGATCTACGTAATAGCGGTATCTCTCCATGTGGTGTACTACTGTCTACTGCGGATGTAGTATCTGCCCGCTCTGCTAAAGATAATTCCATGACTATGGAGTTGGCAAGTCCACCGTGAATGGGATTACTCTGATCAGGAATCTGTTCTTCCTGGCCTGGAACCTCCTGTAGTACGGGGTCAGCCTCTTCCTGTCTTGGGACTTCTGGTATTGGGTTCGGTTTTGGGTAAAAGGCCACCATGGGAACCACTACTGCACCATGGTATGTTAGTAGGGTTTTGGGAAAGTCTCCTATACAGGTGTGATACATTTCCTCTTCTTTTTCCTTTACTGGTTGAACCTGTATGGGTTGAATAACTTCTGGTTCTGACTGGACAACTTCTGGCTCTTTCAATGCTTCCGGACACAATTTAAGATTGTCTCTTGACACTAGTACGGATGTTAAGCCTCCGTTTTTGCTAATGAGACACATTTTAGGATTATCCATTCTTGTTGGTAAAACTGTGTAGGGTACGGCTTCCCACTGATTGTCTAGTTTGTTGGTTCGACGGTTTCTCTTGAGCACTTGGTCACCCGGTCTTAATGGGGTCGCTAGAGCATTCTGGTTGAAAGTTCGCTCTTGTCTTTCTCTAGTTTGCTGAAGGCATCTTTCCACACTCTCTTGCACTTGGCGATACTGCTTTTGCCGTGTGATATCCCAATTGGAGTCTTGAACTTCTGCATCTGGTTTCAGAATTCCCATTTCTAGATCGATTGGTAATTGGCCGGGTCTTGCACGCATAAGGTAAGCTGGGGTGCAGTTGGTGGAGCTCACCGGGGCATGATTATACAGATCCACCAAGTCAGGCAATTTCTCTGGCCATTGATTCCTTTCTGTCTCAGGTAAAGTCTTTAGTAGGTCTATTACAATATGGTTCATCTTCTCGCATAAGCCGTTTGTTTGTGGATGATAGGCCGTCGTCCGGATCTTTTTGCAACCATACATATTACAGAATTCTCTGAAGATCTGATTCAAAGGCTGTACCTTGGTCGGTGAGAACCTGTTCCGGATATCCATGGGGTCTACAAAAGTACGTTTGGAACGCTTTGGCTGCTGTTTTTGCTGTCAGATCTTTTACGGGTACTACTACCAGGAAGCGTGAATAATGGTCCACGATGGTCAAGGCATAGGCATAGCCGGACCGGCTTGGTATTAACTTCACGTGGTCTATGGCTACAAGTTCAAGTGGTTGTTTGGTGATTATGGGCTGCAGTGGTGCTCTTTGGTTCTTTTGATCGTTTCTTCTGAGGTTGCACGGGCCACAATTTCTGCACCACTGTTCGATTGATTTTCTCATCCCGACCCAATAAAATCTTTCTCTTAGAAGTACTTCTAACTTTTTCCAACCGAAGTGACCAGCACCATTATGGTAAGCTTCGAGGACCATCTTGACATCTTGTTTAGGCACGATAATCTGCCAAACCAATTCATGTGTTTTCGGATTGGTGTACCTTCTACAGAGCTTCCCTTGATACAGGAACATTTTGCCTCTCTCTTTCCAGAGTTGATGCGTCTCTTCTGGGGCATCCTCATCGGGATATGCACTTTGCTCAGTTAACAGTTCCTTCACCAACTTCACAGCCGGATTGCTGTCTTGGGTGTCAGCCCATCTATGGTGTGCTAACGGATTAAAATTCACCTCTTGTTGTTTCTGATAGGTACTTGACTGATGATGTTTTGCCTTGGGATGATGGAAGGCTGGTAGTTCAATTTCTTCAAGCTCCCCCGTTTCTTCTTCTACATCTCTCAAGTGTGGCATCCGGGATAGGGCATCGGCATTTCCATTCTTGCGACCTGCTCGATACTTGATCTTGAAGTTGTAATTAGATAACCGGGCTATCCATCGCTGTTCTAACGCACCTAATTTGGCTGTGTCCAGGTGGGTCAACGGATTGTTGTCAGTATAGACAATAAATTCTGCAGCGGCCAGATAGTGTTTGAAACGTTCAGTCACAGCCCAAACTACTGCCAGTAGTTCCAATTTGAAGGAGCTATAATTTTCTGGATTTCTTTCAGTAGACCGGAGATTTCTACTTGCAAAGGCGATGACTTTCTCCCGACCTCCTTGCTTTTGTGACAGCACCGCTCCTAGTCCCACATTACTGGCATCGGTGTAGAGGATGAAAGGCTGATGGTAATCTGGGTATGCCAGAACCTCCTCTCCTGTTAGTGCCTTCTTTAGTTGTTCAAAGGAGTCTTCCCTTTCGTCGTTCCACTGGAAAGGATGGTTTCGGTTTGAATGTTTCTTCGTCTGCCCTACCAAGGCGTCTTGCAAGGGTGCTGCCAACTTGGTAAATCCTTTTATAAATCTGCGATAGTAACCCACCAATCCCAGGAATTGCCTCACTTCTTTTGCGCTGGTAGGTCTCGGCCAATCCCTTATGGCGGTTATTTTCTCGGGATCCGGTGCTACTCCCTCCGAACTCACGATGTGTCCCAGGTACTGTACCTTTGGCTTGAGAAGGTGACATTTGGATGGCTTGATTTTCATGCCATACCTGGATAAGGCTTCGAACACTTCTGCCAGGTCTTTTAAGTGTTGTTCGTAAGTCTTTGAGTAGACGATCACATCATCTAGGTACAGGAGGACGGTCTCGAAGTTCTTGTGTCCGAGGCAGCATTCCATCAGCCGCTGGAAGGTACCGGATGCATTGCAGAGTCCAAACGGCATGCGATTAAATTCACTTAGACCCATTGGTGTGGTGAATGCCGTCTTTTCCTTATCTCTCTCAGCCACAGGGACTTGCCAATACCCGCTCGTTAAGTCAAAGGTGGAAAAATAATTAGCAGATTTCAAAGCAGTCAAGGACTCTTCTATCCTAGGCAAGGGGTAGGGGTCTTTATGGGTGATGTTATTAATCTGCCTGTAGTCTACGCACATTCTCATGGTTCCGTCTTTTTTTTTTTGACAATCACCAGAGGGGCCGCCCAGGGGCTACAGCTGTCTCTTATTACCCCGGCCTGTTTCATCTCCCTCAGCATATCTTTTGCACATTGATAGTGAGCGGGCGGTATGGGTCTATATCTTTCTTTTATTGGGGGATGGTCACCGGTGGGGATTGTGTGTTCTACCCCTTCTATCCGTCCGAAGTCCAATGGGTGTTTACTGAAGACTTGTTCATATTCCATCACTAGCCTACACACCCCTTGTTTTTGATGGGTAGGTGTTGAATTTATGCCCACGTGTAGCTGTTGGCACCAATCCTCCAATTCTCCATCTGAGCCGTTGCCTTCCACCTGACAGGTTGGTTCTAAGGGCTCAATGGTTGTGATGGCATTGTTGTCAACAGTATATAGCTTTGCCATTGTAGCATACCTTGGCAAAGTGACTTCTTCCTTTCCACAGTTCAAAAGTCGTACCGACACTCGTCCCCGGTGTACCTTGACTATCCCTCGTGCTGTGAGTATAGTGGGCCTGCTGTTGGTGTACACTGGTTCTATTAAGGCTTGATAATCTCGTCCCTTAGTACCAATGGCTGCTCTACACCATACCAGCATTTCTGTTTTTGGTGGGATTACAATAGACGTTGGATCACTTACCCTCACACTGCCGATTTCTCCACCTGCAACTTCTACCTGTTGCCTTAACATCAATACTTTTATTTCCCTCCGGAGAACTCTCTGCTGGCAGGATTGGGCAGTTTCAGCAATTTGCTGTAAGACAGAAATGACTTCGGAAAAGCAGTTCTCTAACACATTCATTCCTATCAATACAGTTGGTTCACAGTTCCGCCGGTCAACATCAACAACAATTGTACCCTGTTTCTTCAATTCTACTTTACCAATCTATATGGTCATCTCCCTAAATCCTAGTTTCGGTACCAACTTATCATTACTGGCCCATATATCTAGTTCAACATCAGAGGGCCCTTTATCAATATCTGCATCAGCCCAGTACCTCTTATAAAGGATATACGGTATAGATGAAATCTGGGAACCTGTGTCCAGCAAAGCGTTGAGGGGCATTCCGTCCAGCACGATAGGGATAATGGGTCGTCCTCCGATGTACCTGTCGTGCCAGGGTGTTGGGCCTTGAAAGTTCATTCCTGCGAAGCGGCCCGCATTCCCAGGGGATTCCCGTTTAAATCACAATCTCGTGCAAAGTGGCCTGGCTGCTGGCAACGGCGGCAAATGGGCTGTCCATCCGGTTGGTAGCGGTCGCGGGGTCGTCCTCTCCATGTCGGGTATCTCCGGGGTCTCATCCATGGAACATCTTCTCTACGGTTTGCCAACTCCATCTTGGGTCCTCTCATCTCCTGCATGGTTTTAGCCATTGAAGCAACAACATCAGTTAAAGAGTCAAGCTTTTGTTGAAGAGCCTCATTAGTACTGGGCCCCAGGGGCTTAGCAATGGCCCCGGACATAGCTGATGTCACTGGCACTCCCTGTTGTTGAGGAGCCTCTGCCATGGGTTGCGCAGGCTCCTGATCCCGAGGTGCCTCTGCCAGCTGGAGACGTATAGCGCTCTCCTTTAATTGGGCAAATTTCAATTCAGGGTTCTTAAAAACAAGCATGCTCACATGCCCCCGGTGAGAAGGGGTGTAGAGTCCCTCAATAAATTGATCTCTTAGCAGTTTATCCGCTCCAGTGTTAAAAATGGGTTCAGCCAGTGTAAGTGATTTAAGGGCTTCCTGCAGGTTTAAGGCAAAGTCTCTCACGCCCTCATTAGCTTTTTGTTTGCAATTAAAGAATCGTACTTTAGCTTTGCTGCTGGCAGTGGTTTCAAATGTAGCTTTTAATCCAGCAAATATGCGTTCAACAGTGCCTTTTAGGTCAGCTGCCCATGCTGTGACTTCTCGCTTAGCATGGCCACTTAACTGCATCATCAGGAGACTAACACGCTGAACTTCACCCACGGGGAACATGTCAAAATGGGCCAGCATCTTCTCTCTGAAATCGTCAAGGGTATTAGGCTCACCTTCATACATTGGAAGCCACGGGCCACCCGGGGTATATGGCATCAGCACCGGCATGATGGGCGCCACTCCTTGCACCGCTGCGCTGCCGGACTCTCTATCGACACTCTGTCTTTCAGCTGTATTAGCGTCGCCGGGTGCTGCGGCGTCTCCGTGCTGTGACATACTGTGCCCCCTTAGTTAATCTGGACCCTTCCGGTCCTCCGCTTCCTTCGGGATAGTGTAGATTTGTTCCGCTGTGCAGCAGGGTCAGTTTTCCCCTTGCTCTGACGTCAGAGCGCTCAGCTTGATGCCGCCCACAATGACACGCCCCCTGCTGCTCCCGCCCGCCGCGCGCACTGTAATGGCGGATTCTGAAGTTTTTCAGTTAGACTGGGGCTCAGGTAATGGCGTAGCTCAATTAACAGTCTCGTGCCTAACGGTTATGAGGTGATTACCTCAGGGGATGGCGGCCATCTTTACTCCATTATAACCAATGGGGAAAAGTCACTTTCAATAGTTTTCAATGGGGAATGGAATTTTCTTTAATAAAGTCAAGTTTCAAGATTTTTCATCCAAGTTTTCACAGTTTTGGGCTCCAATCACGGCACACAATACCCGGTATACGGGCTGGCTAGATCCTGTTCGTGACGCCAATTGTGACGCCCAGGAGACCGGGATACCCAGCACCGGACCAATGGGGTCTGTCTCTTGAGGAGGATGTCACGGGTGGCTTGACCCGGTGCTGTGGCCTCAGGCAATGCACAGTGTAAGGGGTATCGTGAGGGAACAAGCACTTACTTGATCAGCAGCAGGTTCTCCCAGCGGTGATGATCCCGATCCTGGATATTGGCTATTGTCCAAATGAAAGACTGAGGCACTGAAACGTTTAACCAGTTTACTTCAACATAAAAGGAATTACAACCAGTCCTGTCACCGGAGTCTGTATGGGAACTCTGAGTTACTTTGACCCTGCCGGGGTCTTCACCTCTTATTGTACGCAATTTCTGTGTGGCCCTGCTGCTGTATGTGAACTGGCTGCCGGCCCAATCTGTCCCCTCCGGGTCCTGGTTCGACGGGCAACCCGAGTCCTTTTATCGGCCTACCCCCTCCGGGAGTACCTCTGAACTCTGTGTCTGTTGCTGCGTCCGGCCCTAGTGAAGCTGATATCACCTCACGTTTTTCCGGTTGCTGTATTATATATAATGAATACAGCCACGGATCTGGTATCCGTCTTTGCGCCTGTTCTGGGTAGTGATTAATGCTACCCGGTTCTCACAATGTCCTTTTTCTCTGTCCCTCTTCTCCTCAGGCCGGTGATTTGGACCTGGAAACCGTCATAGGGCTGTTAGTGAGAGGTCATACAGCTGAATTTCTATCAGCTCCTTAGCCCAACTGCCATTTCTTCTCTCAGACCAGAATGGATCAAGGGGAGTCTCTGGAGCTCCCCCTTCTGGCCGGAGGTGGTAGTGCAGTTTTGCTATCTTAGTATTTGTATTTATTGTCAGTAACTATTTTTGTGGCAAATACCCCTAGGGGTGCCACAATAGTCATCCATATAGTAAAATGTACAGCCCATAGTCTTCCTTGTATTAGAATGCACAGTCCATAGTCATCCATATAGTAGAATGCACAGCCCATAGTCATCCATGTAGTAGAATGCACAGTCCATAGTCACACATGTATTATAATGCATAACCCATAGTTATCTATATAGTATAATATAGTATAATACACAGTCTATAGTCATCCATATAGTAGAATGTACAGCCCATAGTCTTCCTTGTATTAGAATGCACAGTCCATAGTCATCCATACAGTAGAATGCACAGCCCATAGTCATCCATGTAGTAGAATGCACAGCCCATAGTCATCCATGTAGTAGAATGCACAGTCCATAGTCACCCATGTATTATAATGCATAGCCCATAGTTATCTATATAGTATAATACACAGCCTATAGTCATCCATGTAGTAGAATGCACAGCCCATAGTCTTCCTTGTATTAGAATGCACAGTACATAGTCATCCATGTAGTAGAATGCACAGCCCATAGTCATCCATGTAGTAGAATGCATAGGCCATAGTCACCCATGTATTATAATGCATAGCCCATAGTTATCTATATAGTATAATATAGTATAATACACAGCCCATAGTCATCCATGTAGTAGAATGCACAGCCCATAGTCATCCATGTAGTAGAATGCACAGTCCATAGTCACCCATGTATTATAATGCATAGCCCATAGTTATCTATATAGTATAATATAGTGTAATACACAGCCCACAGTCATCCCTGTAGTAGAATGCACAGCCCATAGTCTTCCTTGTATTAGAATGCACAGCCCATAGTCACCCATGTAGTAGAATGCACAGTCCAGAGTCATCCATGTAGTAGAATGCACAGTCCATAGTCACCCATGTATTATAATGCATAGCCCATAGTTCTCTACATATATAGTATAATATAGTATAATACACAGCCCATAGTCATCCATGTAGTAGATTGCACAGCCTATAGTCATCCATGTTGTAGAATGCACAGTCCATAGTCATCCATGTAGTAGAATGCACAGCCCATAGTCATCCATGTAGTAGAATGCACAGTCCATAGTCATCCATGTAGTAGAATGCATACTCCATAGTCACCCATGTATTATAATGCAAAGCCCATAGCTATCGACATAGTATAATATAATATAATACACAGCCCATAGTCATCCATGTAGTAGAATGCACAGCCCATAGTTATCCATGTAGTAGAATGCACAATCCATAGTCATCCATGTAGTAGAATGCACAGCCCATAGTCATCCATGTAGTAGAATGCACAGCCCATAGTCATGAATATAGTAGAATGCACAGCCCATAGTCATCCATGTAGTAGAATGCACAGTGCATAGTCATCCATGTAGTAGAATGCATAGCCCATAGTCATCCATGTAGTAGAATGCACAGCCCATAGTCATCCATATAGTAGAATGCACAGCCCATAGTCATCCATGTAGTAGAATGCACAGCCCATAGTCATCCATGTAGTAGAATGCACAGCCCATAGTCATCCATATAGTAGAATGCACAGCCCATAGTCATCCATGTAGTAGAATGCACAGCCCATAGTCACCCATGTATTATAATGATTATAATGCATAGCCCATAGTTATCTATATAGTATAATATAGTATGATGCACAGCCCATAGTCATCCATGTAGTAGAATGCACAGTCCATAGTCATCCATGTAGTAGAATGCACAGCCCATAGTCATCCATATAGTAGAATGCACAGCCCATAGTCATCCATGTAGTAGAATGCACAGTCCATAGTCATCCATGTAGTAGAATGCACAGTCCATAGTCATCCATGTAGTAGTAATTAGGCCGCCGTGTACTCACTGATTTATTAAAGATCAATACCTCCCATCTGCTCCCCCATCACCCGGCGTTCTTATCCGAAGCTGGCAGCTGACTTCAACGTGAAAGTGACGGAAGCGCATGATGTCACTGCCATTGACCGTCAGGGGCACACCGACATCAGCTGTTGGCCTTTGTTTGGCCGGCAGTGTACACACTGCTGACTGCACTACACTTCAGCTGCCTGGACATCCGGGGGCGCACATCCAGTATTTGCTGATGTCAGTGGGCTCCTCACTCGCCTCACCCAGGCAGCTCACACAAATAACAAGCCCTTTTGCGGCATGAAGAAATATAAAATGATTATGGCTCTTATTAAAAGGGGAGGAAAAAGCTAAGTTATAATAGCCTGAGAAAAAGTTTTATGTCTGCCTCATTGCAGCCTCCAGGTCAGGGTTTGTTACACGACGATTGACATGTTTAACAGATTCCTTTGACTAAGGTCCCCTTCATACATCCACATATTACCACTACTGGAGAAAATGGTACCAGTGTCTTCAGTATTTTGAATTACCGTATCATTCCATCAGTGGGTCTTCCATGTGCTATCTTTGTTCCATCCCTGTGCCATCCATTTTTTTCTCTATGATTATCAATTCCGAAGCTTCTCCTATATTTTGCAATGTTTAGCATGTGCAGCTCACAGATGTCACAAGTATGTTTTGCACGGAGCCATAAACTTGTATTGGCTCATCTGTGTGGCAGGTAGAAAGTGGAAGGTTCTCCATGTGGTTCATGCGAAGATCACCATAGACTATAGTAGGTACATGTGGATACATGTATCCGGTGCGAGAAAGCGCATGCCACATGTACCAGAAACACGTCCATGTTAAGGAGGCTTTTCACTATATAGATAAGTATCGAAAGTCACTTCTTCGTCATTGAATTCAGGTTCTCTGTTAGTCCCACTGCCACAGGCATATGAAATCCAGCCCCTACAAATGCAGGCTGCCTCTACAAATATTTGTGAAAGAATTTCTCATAAAGAGCTCACTGAATTCAACATATTGCTGTAATAATATATTGTCACAAGTCAGTTCATGAAAGTCTAAATAAGACATGGTTGGGTGAGTTAGGCCGGCGTCACACTTGCGAGTTTTACGGACGTAAGAGCGCAGAAACTACGTCCGTAAAACTCGCAAAAAATACGGCACAATTATTCTCTATGCCCCTGCTCCTATCTGCCGTATTTTACTGATCAGTATTGTACGGCTTTCTACGGCCGTACAAAATCGCAGCATGCTGCGTTTGTCACCGTACTGCGCAAGAAATACGCCAATGAAAGTCTATGGAAGCGTGAAAAATACGGATTACACACGGACAAGCAGTGTGACTTGCGAGAAATACGCAGCGCTGTTAGAGAGAAAAGCCGGCAATTCAGTGCGGTGTACAGTAAAATCACACTGACAGCTGACATTAGAATAGGTAGAATAAATGTGTACACATAGAATAGGTATATATACATATGTCATTGAGACACATATATGTATATATATTAATATTTATTCCAGCGCTATACGGCTTGAAAGCCGGTAATTCAATTACCGGCTTTTTCTTTCTCCTTCCTAAACCCGACATGATTTGAGACATGGTTTACATACAGTAAACCATGTCTTCTCTCCATTTTTTTGCAGATTCCACACTACTAATGTCAGTAGTGTGTATCTGCAAAATTTGGCCGTTCTATCTACTAAATGAAAGGGTTAAATTGCGGAAAAAATTGGCGTTGGCTCCCGCGCAATTTTCTCCGTCAGAGTAGTAAAGCCAGTGACTGAGAGCAGATATTAATTGCCTGGAGAGGGTCCATGGTTATTGGCCCCCTAGGCTAAAAACATCTGCCCCCAGCCACCCCAGAAAAGGCACATCTGGAAGATGTGCCTATTCTGGCACTTGGCCACTCTCTTCCCATTCCCGTGTAGCGGTGGGATATGGGGTAATGAAGGGTTAATGCCACCTTGCTATTCTAAGGTGACATTAAGCCTAATTAATAATGGAGAGGCATCAATTATGACACCTATCCATTATTAATCCAATTGTAGTAAAGGGTTAAATAAAACACAAACACATTATTTAAAATTATTTTAATGAAATAAAAACAATGGTTGTTGGAGTATTTTATTCTACGCCCAATCCAGTCACTGAAGACCCTCGTTATGTAACAAAAAAAACATAATAAACCAACAATATCCTTACCCTCCGCAGATCTGTAACGTCCAACGATGTAAATCCATCTGAAGGGGTTAAAATAATTTGCATCCACGAGCTTTGCTAATGCAATGATGCTCATGGCTGCAAAAACCCCGGAAAATGAAGGTAAAGTAGGTCAATGACCTATATTTACCTTCATTTGCGGTGAGGCGCCCTCTGCTGGATGTTTCTAGATCGTGGGAACTTTCCTAGAAAGCTCCCAGGCTCGAGATCATAAGAGGGCGCCCTCTGCTGGTTGTCCTCATATGAACTCGAGCCAGGGAGCTTTCTAGCTGTATAGCGCTGGAATAAATATTAATATATATACATATATGTGTCTACTGACATATAATATATATATATATATATACAGTATATATATTTTTTTTTTTTGGGGACACATGGATCACTTCTATAGCGGTATGTTGGTTTTGCAAGCCTGCGAGAAAACCACGCAGTACGGATGCCATACGGATTACATACGGAGGATGCCATGCGCAAAAAACGCTGACACACCCTGCCTACAGAGGAGCTATGGACCACTATTTTCGGGACTTTACAGCGTATTACGGCCGTAATATACGGACCGTATTGTTTTACGCTGTGTGTGACGCCGGCCTTAGGTGTGGAAAAACTTGACTGACCCTTTAAGAGACATAACCTCAACTCCGTTAGATACCTTTTAGATGAAATAATGAATGATAGCCAGGTCCTCATGTCCAACATCAGTGTCTGACCTGATAAATGCTCTTCTGGAAGAATGGACAAAAAAAATCCACAGAAATGTCCCCAATTTTTTGTAAAACCTTTCCAAAAGAGTGGAAGCTTTATTAGCTGCAAAGAACGATCAATTCTATATTAATGACCCTGGATTTAAAAAGGAATTTTATAAAAGCTCCTTTAGGAGTAATATGTATGTGTCCCAATAGTTTCGTCTCTATGGTGTGTAAGGCTGGGTTCACATTGCGTTAATGGCAATGCGCTGACGGCATCCGTTACATAGCGGCACTAACGCTATGTAACAGATGCGTTAGCTCACCCATTAACTGCCACTATGTAGCGCACCGCTAACGCATATCATAATCGGCATGCGTTAGTGATGTTCCATCATTCTGTGACGGACCCTCGGAAGCAGTCTGCAGCGTTTTCGGGTCCCGTCACCGCTAGCACAGATAGAGCATCCTCGCTTGCGCGATCGCATAAACGCGATCTTTTTCGGCACTTGCGTTAACGCAGTCCGTTTAACGTATGCATTGAACGGTCTGCACTAACGCAATGTGAACCTAGCCTAATAGTTTCTGCTTCTTCCATGGTAAGCGGTGGAGACTGCTCCTCTGATAATTTGTAAATGTGGTATGTCAGTGAGAATCATAATTAGTTTTGGTATATATTTTAGGAAAAGATAAATCTTCGAGAAAAAGACATTTGAAAGGGTCAGACGAGGCGACTATGTCTAAGCGGTAAGTTCTAAACATGGCTATCATTCTGGTAACATTACATTGTATGTAAGGCTCTGTTCACATGTCCAGTTTTTATTTCCATTTTTGGATCCGTTTAGATAATAAAAATGTAACGATCATAATGAATGGTGATCTGCTGTGTCATCCGCTAGTGAATCGTGTTTTAATTAGTATCCGAAACCTGTGTGCCTGTAAGTATTTTCCGTTTCTCAAGATCGCTTCAACCTCCTGTAGGGATCTGTACTCACTCGGCTGCAGTTGAGGTAGACACAGAAAGCCGTATCACTTGAATGTCCAAGCAAGTATATTCAAAACGACATAAACTGCTCTGGTTAGGAAAACAAATGAACAATCTTTTCTAGCACAAAGTAACAAACAGAAAAAATAAAACAGTCCATATAGTATAGCAGGTCCACCTGCACAGGTCAGTGTCTTTAGCAGACACATAATAGAGGTCTCCACACCTCCAGCCACAAACACTGAATGAAGCAATTGACCTCCATTTTATGTGCCAAACCATGCCCCTGGGGTGGGGATATGTGAGCAGCCATTCCAACCCGTCTGACTGCTCGTAAAATCTGGCCCTAGAGCGGCCCAAACAATTCTCTCAGCACTACTATATGTGCTGGAGCATGCTACCGGGCTCGCATCTCCGCAGCTAATATCCGCGATGACACATATCTCCCCTCAAGAACTTGAAAGTTTAAATCCTGAAGTGCTAGGAACTGCCTGATCACTCGGGCATTGTTCCCTTTTTTTCCCCTCATCCACTACAGTGGGGCATGGTCTGACACGAGTCTGAACTTCCTAACCAATAGGTAGTACCTCAGGGAGTGCAACATCCATTTGATGGCTAAACATTCCTTCTCCACTATGGAGTAGTTTTTATCACGGGATGACAACTTTCGGCTGAGATATATTATGGGGTGCTCTTCCCCATTCACCTTTTGGGACAAGACAGCTCCCACCTCGACATCTGACGCATCTGACTGGACCACAAACTCCTTGGAAAAATCGGGTGCTACCAGCACCTGCTGTTTGCAAAGGGCCAGCTTCAGTTGCTGGAAAGCAACTAAAGATTTACCGCATCAAGTACAGCCTGGACTTTGCTCAGATGACTTCCCCAATCCTGGCTGAAGTTTACAATGTCGTCCAGGTAGGCTACCTTTTATAGGGGGCCAGGATCCGGTATGTGCCTCTCTGGAATGTAGCTGGAATGCCTTGTAACCCAAATGGCATCCTTGTGTAATGGAAGTACCCATCTGGCGTTGAAAAGGCAGTCTTCTCCTTGGTATCTTAGGACATAGGAATTTACTAATACCCTTTTGTGATGTCAAGTTTAGTAGTGCTTCCGCCTCCCCGGTTGTTGGATTTTGTAGTTGACTACTCCAACTTTCTCCACTACCTCATAGGGACCCTGCCACTTGACAGAAATTTGGTCTCCGCCGTGGGTATCAGCACCAGTACTTGATTTCCAGGGTTAAAGTGTCTCACCCTTGCCAACTTATTGTGGACCCTCGACTGCGCCTCTTGTGCTTTGAAGAAGTGTTCTCTCACAAGGGGCATCACTTTGACATTCCTCTCTCTTGCATCTGGGCCACATGCTTGATTACACTCCTGTTAAGTGTACATTCCGTCTCCGAAGGCTCTTTTGCTACGTCGAGAAGTCCACGAGGGTGTCAGCCATACAACAGTTCAAAAAGGGAGAACCTAGTAGAGGCCTGTGGTACGTCTCGGATGAAGAATAGAAGGTACGGTAGTAGACAGTCCCAGTCCCGTCCGTCTTTATCTACGATCTTCAACATGGCTTTCAAGATTTTATTGAACCTTTCTACCGAGCCATCCATCTGCCTACAGTAATTCACCAAACCAGTAGAAACTCTGGGGGATCCGTTCCTGGGTTTTCTCTATGCCCAGGTGACCACCTAACACATGTGTATGGACCATGTCTAACACTCTGCGTCTGTATGGCCCTGGAACCAGTAACTGCTCATTTATCTACCTTCTCAGCTTGGTGAAGCGATATACAGTATTATCTCCCCATTCATGGCAAAATGTGGGTGTAGAGTGTCAGCACCCGCCTCTTGAGCAACACCATTAAGTTCCGTTACATTATCAAAGGCCTCTTTTAGAGTTAAGTCCCTGAGTTGGGTGGTCCCAAAGTTTCCCCCGGACACCTCCCGCTCAGGGACTTTGGCCTCAGTGGATGCTGCCTCATCCTCATCGCCAACAAGCTGTTAGAATCAGGCTGCACTCAGATGTCGTCCGAGTGCAGTCTGTAACGCCGAAGGCGACGGGAACAAAGAGTGGACTGTTAGAATCATGCTGCACTCAGATGTCGTCCGAGTGCAGTCTGTAACGCTGAAGGCGACGGGAACAAAGAGTGGACTGTTAGAATCGGGCTGCACTCGGATGTCGTCCGAGTGCAGTCTGTTACGCCGAAGGCGACGAGAACAAAGAGTGATAATATAAATAGATTACCAGCGCACTACCAATATAAATAGATATATACGGGGTGCAACGGAAGCGGTATGAGACCACGCAACGAGAACAAAGAGTGGACCCACTGGACCGTGGCACCGAACCTCCTTTGAGCGAGCACTCCAGAGTGGAACCAACCCCTATACAGGGACTGTTAGAAGGCAAGCACAGGGAAAACTAGTACCACGGAGGCCAGGACCAGGGATCGGCTCCAGGAAAAGGAAACAGGGAGAAAAACGGGGAAAAACAGAAAGGGAAGAAGGTGACGGAGGAAAACCTGGGTGAGAAGTAAAGGAGCTGAGGAACGGACTGAGGAAAGGGAAAACACAGGAACTGCGGAACACAGGAGCAGGAACTGAAAGAGAAAACAGGAGAACAAGAGGTTAAACAACACAGGGCTGGAAAGGCACAAGACTGGAAATACACAGGACTGGTAAAGCACAGAAAACTATGCGGCCTAACTAAAGCAGGAAAACACAATAATCAGGCGCCTCCACAAAGGGAGGAGGGCCAGAAATACCTGAGGCCAGACTTTGATTGGCAGGAAGTACTTCCGGGTCAGGTCATGGAGGGATAGAAGAGCAGAAGGAGCGCGCGCGGTCAGAGCCTACTGCGCCTGCGCAACCCACAGGATCGCGCAGCTGAGTGCAGGGAGGATGCGCGCCGGGATGCAAGCACCGAGCCCCGGAGTGAGGAGGACACAGCAAGGACATCAGCTGACCTGGATTTGGCGGCAGCAGGAGGAGCGCCAGGAACAGGAGCCGAGGTAACAGTACCCCCTCTCTTAAGGCCCCGTCACACATAGCGACGCTGCAGCGATACCGACAACGATCCGGATCGCTGCAGCGTCGCTGTTTGGTCGCTGGAGAGCTGTCACACAGACAGCTCTCCAGCGACCAACGATCCCGAGGTCCCCGGTAACCAGGGTAAACATCGGGTAACTAAGCGCAGGGCCGCGCTTAGTAACCCGATGTTTACCCTGGTTACCATCGTTAAAGTAAAAAAAACAAACACTACATACTTACCTACCGCTGTCTGTCCTCGGCGCTCTGCTTCTCTGGTCTGGCTGTGAGAACAGCGGCCGGAAAGCAGAGCGGTGACGTCACCGCTCTGCTTTCCGGCTGACCGGCGCTCACAGCCAGACCAGAGAAGCAGAGCGCCGAGGACAGACAGCGGTAGGTAAGTATGTAGTGTTTGTTTTTTTTACTTTAACGATGGTAACCAGGGTAAACATCGGGTTACTAAGCGCGGCCCTGCGCTTAGTTACCCGATGTTTACCCTGGTTACCAGCGAAGACATCGCTGAATCGGCGTCACACACGCCGATTCAGCGATGTCAGCGGGACCTCAACGATCAAAAAATGGCCCAGGCCATTCCGACACGACCAGCGATCTCACAGCAGGGGCCTGATCGCTGGTACGTGTCACACATAGCGAGATCGCTACTGAGATCGCTGTTGCTGTGACCCAGCAGCGATCTCGCTAGCGATCTCGCTATGTGTGACGGGGCCTTTACACCCCCTCCTACTACTCTTTGACAAAAACTTCTTAAGAATGCGAGGAGCATTAATGTTCTCCCTAGGTTCCCAAGACCTCTCCTCAGGACCAAAACCCTTCCAATCAACCAAAAAGAATGTCTTGCCCCTGACTCTTTTGGATGCTAAGATATCCTCCACCTCAAAAACGTTATCTGCAGAGATTGGAGGAGGAGAAGGACTCGGAACAGAATGAAAACGATTAAGAATGACCGGTTTTAGGAGAGAGACGTGGAAGACATTAGGAATACGGAGTGAGACAGGTAACCTGAGCTTGTAAGCAACATTGTTAATGCGCCGGAGGACTTCAAAAAGACCGATATAACGAGGTCCAAGCTTGTAAGAAGGAATCTTCAATCTAATATATTTTGAAGACAGCCAAACCTTTTCGCCAGGAAGAAAAGATGGAGCCTCCAGATGCCTCTTGTCAGCATGTCTCTTCATGCGTTCACCTGACCTCTTCAGGGCTTCCTTAGCCTCCAGCCAGATCTTGGAGAAATCCACAGTTACGGAGTCAGCTGCTGGAAACCCGGCGGAGGCAGAGATGGGCAATGGAACCCTGGGATGCATGCCATAGACCACAAAGAAAGGAGACTTGCTTGAAGACTCGCCAGGGTGGTTATTGTAGGCAAACTCAGCCCATGGAAGAAGACTTGACCAATTATCGTGATGTGCATTAGAGAAATGGCGAAGATAGGTCGCCAACACCTGATTGACACGTTCCACTTGCCCGTTGGTTTGAGGGCGATACGCGGAAGAGAAATCCAATTTGACCTCCAGGAGACCGCAGAGAGCCCTCCAAAATCGAGAAGTAAACTGTACACCACGATCTGACACCATGTGTGACGGGAAACCATGAAGTCGGAAAACATGCTGGACAAAAACTTTTGCCAGTTCATGAGCTGAAGGTAGTTGCTGTAACGGAACAAAGTGTGCCATCTTGGAGAAGCGGTCTACTACTACCAGGATGGTAGTGAAACCGGAAGAGCAGGGTAGATCCAAATCCAAGGCAATGTGTTGCCAAGGAGTAGAAGGAACAGGTAACGGAAGCAAAAATCCAGAAGGTAATCTTCTGGGAACTTTAACCTTGGCGCAAGAGGAGCAAGAAGCAGAGAAGTCAATCACATCTTGGCGGAGAGAGGGCCACCAGTAAAACCAAGAGATGAGCTCCAAAGTCTTTTTAACCCCGACATGACCAGAGATTTGAGGAGTGGCCCCATCGCAACACTTGAGTTCTCTTGGTCTCAGGAACAAAGGTCTTGCCAGGCGGTGGAGTAATCAACCTCACGGGAGCCACAGAGATGACCTTGAGAGGATCAATGATGTGAGAGATCCTCCTCCACATCTTGAGGTTGAAAAGACCGGGATAAGGCATCTGCTTTGACATTCTTCAGACCAGGACGAAAATGCAATTCGAAATCAAAGCGAGCGAAGAACAAGGACCACCTGGCCTGTCGGGGATTGAGCCTCCGGGCAGACTGGATGTAGGCCAGATTCTTGTGGTCAGTGAAGATGATAAACGGATGAACAGCTCCCTCCAGCAAATGGCGCCACTCCTCAAGGGCCATCTTGATGGCAAACAACTCTCTATCCCCAATAGAATAGTTGCACTCCGCAGGAGAGAAGGCTTTAGAAAAGAATCCGCAGGAAACCAATCGACCGGAAGAAGACTTTTGGGATAACACTGCGCCAGCTCCAGTGGAAGAGTCGTCCACTTCCAGGATGAACGGCAATACTGGTGCGGTAGAGAAAGCCTGTTTAAGACTAGAGAAAGCCTCTTCGGCCTCTGAAGACCAAACAATAGAACTGGATCCCTTCCGAGTGAGGTTGGAGATAGGCTTGATGATGGACGAGAAATGCGGAATAAATTGTCGGTAGTAGTTAGCAAAACCGAGGAAGCGTTGGATAGCTTTCACCCCAACCGGACGAGGCCACTGTAGGATAGCGGACAACTTCTCTGGATCCATCTCCAATCCATTCTCAGAGACAATATACCCCAAAAAGGGCAAAGAAGATCGTTCGAAGAGACACTTTTCCATCTTAGCATAAAGGCGATTCTCCCGGAGGCGCTGCAGGACCAGACGAACGCTTCTTCTGTGGGAAGACAGATTCGGTGAGAAGATGAGGATATCATCAAGGTAGACCACAACGCAGAAGCAAAGCAGATCCCGAAAGATGTCGTTTACAAATTCTTGAAAGACTGCGGGAGCGTTACACAAACCAAAGGGCATGACAAGATATTCGTAATGTCCATCCCGGGTGTTGAAGGCAGTCTTCCACTCATCCCCTGGGCGAATACGAACGAGATTGTAGGCTCCACGTAGGTCCAACTTCGAGATGATCCGTGCCCCTCTCAAGCGATCAAAGAGCTCTGGAATTAACGGCAAAGGGTATTTATTTTTTACTGTGATGTCATTCAAACCTCGATAGTCTATGCAGGGACGTAAAGAGCCGTCCTTCTTTTTCACAAAGAAAAAGCCGGAACCAGCAGGCGAGGAGGATTTCCTTATAAAACCCTTAGCGAGATTTTCTTGGATGTACTCAGACATGGCAGACGTCTCAGCAGGGGATAAAGGATAGATCCGACCTCTGGGCGGTGTGGTTCCGGGACGTAACTCGACAGGACAATCATAGGGCCGATTAGGCGGAAGAGTCTCAGCTTCTTTCTTGTCGAAAATGTCAGAAAAGGACCAATAGGCAGGAGGCAAGCCCACGGGGCCAGACGATGATTGAGAGACCGTAACTGGTCGGACAGAAGTCAAGCACCTCTCTTGACACGGATGTCCCCACCGAAGAATCTCACCAGAACGCCAATCCAGGACCAGTTCGTGAGTCCGAAGCCAAGGAAGACCGAGCAAAAGGGGATGAGACAAATTGGGCAAAACGTAGAGACCAATCTTCTCTTGGTGCAGAGCTCCCACTTGCAGAGTTACCTCCTCGGTAACCATAGAGATGGTCTCCTGCAGAGGCTTGCCATCAACGGAAGCAATCATTCGTGGACATCTCAGGGCGACCACCGGAATCTGGTATTTCTTCACCTCCTTAAGCCGGATAAAGTTACCTGCCGCACCCGAATCCAAATATGCTAGTTCCGAGCCACGTCTCTGACCCTGAATTATAAGAACAGAAAGAGTAAGAGGTGGAGAGGGTTCAAACACACTTAGGGAGGCCTCTCTTACCTGTCCTAAGTGGAGGCGTTTCCCGGCCTCTCAGGACATGAACGCAGGAAATGAGATGCTCCACCACAGTACAAGCAAAGACCTTGTGCCAGCCTCTCTCTTCTGCGTTGGTCCGCCATCTTGACCCGATCAACCTGCATGGGTTCAGGAGCAGCACTACCGGAAGAAACCGAAGGCCGAAGAGTGAGAGGACACTGAACAGATAAAGAGGAAGGGCGCATAGGCCTCCTCTCCCTAGCAGCCTCTCTAGAGCGCTCTTGGAAGCGCAAATCAATGCGTGTAGCAAGTGAAATGAGCTCCTCCAAGGAAGTAGGAGTATCCCGTCCTGCGAGCTCATCTTTAATCTTTCCCGACAAACCACGCCAAAAGGTACCTACCAACGCCTCGTTGTTCCACCCTAGTTGAGAAGATAGGGTACGAAAGCGTATGGCATACTGCCCCACAGAGAGGGTACCCTGATGAAAATTAAAAAGAGCCTCAGTCGTGGAAGCGAGCCTTCCGGGCTCATCAAAAACCCTTCTGAAAGTGTCCAAAAAGGTGACTATACTGGTCACAATAGGGTCGTCTCGTTCCCAGAGGGGATTCACCCAGGAAAGGGCCTCACCCTCCAAATGAGACACGATAAAGACGACCTTAGCCCGGTCGATAGGGTACTGTTGGGGCAACAACTCGAAGTGTAAACGACACTGGTTGAGGAAACCCCGACACAGTTTGGGATCGCCGCTGTAGCGAGGTGCTTTACCCAAACGAGAAGTAGGCGCTGTGGCAGTATCAGGAGGTCGGGAAGAACTTTGCGAAGAAGCCGATTGCAAGGAATGTAAGCGATCATCCACAGACGCCATATAAGACAGGATATGCGCCTGGGTATCACGCTGCTGTGCCAGCTCTTGCTGGAGGCTGGCCAACTGAGTAGCATTCCCAGGATCCGCGGCTTGTAAAGCAGACAAGCTTGAATCCATTGTCTTCATAAAAGACATGATGCGAGTCTGGTTTTCACGCAAGAAAACCAACTCCTTCTGGGCAGAGGCCCCAGCGGGGTCCATGGCCTGATTATACTGTTAGAATCAGGCTGCACTCAGATGTCGTCCGAGTGCAGTCTGTTATGCCGAAGGCGACGAGAACAAAGAGTGGACCCACTGGACCGTGGCACCGAACCTCCTTTGAGCGAGCACTCCAGAGTGGAACCAACCCCTATACAGGGACTGTTAGAGGGCAAGCACAGGGAAAACTAGTACCACGGAGGCCAGGACCAGGGATCGGCTCCAGGAAAAGGAAACAGGGAGAAAAACGGGGAAAAACAGAAAAGGAAGAAGGTGACGGAGGAAAACCTGGGTGAGAAGTAAAGGACCACGGTGTGAATTACTGGTATGATGGACTCCTCGCCAGAGACGGACTACACCTCAACAAACCTGGGAAACACACATTCGCCAGAAGACTCGCTACACTCATCAGGAGGGCGTTAAACTAGAAGAAGAGGGGACGGGAAGAAAAACATTAGACTCGAACAAAGACGACCCAGGAAAACATACTCAGAAGGGAGGTAAGAACATTTCTAAAACAATCCACAGTGAGGAGATTGGAACAAAACAAAATCCTCTAAACTGCATGCTCGCAAACGCCAGAAGCCTGACAAACAAGATGGAAGAACTAGAAGCAGAAATATCTACAGGTAACTTTGACATAGTGGGAATAACCGAGACATGGTTAGATGAAAGCTATGACTGGGCAGTTAACTTACAGGGTTACAGTCTGTTTAGAAAGGATCGTAAAAATCGGAGAGGAGGAGGGGTTTGTCTCTATGTAAAGTCTTGTCTAAAGTCCACTTTAAGGGAGGATATTAGCGAAGGGAATGAGGATGTCGAGTCCATATGGGTTGAAATTCATGGAGGGAAAAATGGTAACAAAATTCTCATTGGGGTCTGTTACAAACCCCCAAATATAACAGAAAGCATGGAAAGTCTACTTCTAAAGCAGATAGATGAAGCTGCAACCCATAATGAGGTCCTGGTTATGGGGGACTTTAACTACCCGGATATTAACTGGGAAACAGAAACCTGTGAAACCCATAAAGGCAACAGGTTTCTGCTAATAACCAAGAAAAATTATCTTTCACAATTGGTGCAGAATCCAACCAGAGGAGCAGCACTTTTAGACCTAATACTATCTAATAGACCTGACAGAATAACAAATCTGCAGGTGGTTGGGCATTTAGGAAATAGCGACCACAATATTGTGCAGTTTCACCTGTCTTTCACTAGGGAGACTTGTCAGGGAGTCACAAAAACATTGAACTTTAGGAAGGCAAAGTTTGAACAGCTTAGAGATGCCCTTAATCTGGTAGACTGGGACAATATCCTCAGAAATGAGAATACAGATAATAAATGGGAAATGTTTAAGAACATCCTAAATAGGCAGTGTAAGCGGTTTATACCTTGTGGGAATAAAAGGACTAGAAATAGGAAAACCCCAATGTGGCTAAACAAAGAAGTAAGACAGGCAATTAACAGTAAAAAGAAAGCATTTGCACTACTAAAGCAGGATGGCACCATTGAAGCTCTAAAAAACTATAGGGAGAAAAATACTTTATCTAAAAAACTAATTAAAGCTGCCAAAAAGGAAACAGAGAAGCACATTGCTAAGGAGAGTAAAACTAATCCCAAACTGTTCTTCAACTATATCAATAGTAAAAGAATAAAAACTGAAAATGTAGGCCCCTTAAAAAATAGTGAGGAAAGAATGGTTGTAGATGACGAGGAAAAAGCTAACATATTAAACACCTTCTTCTCCACGGTATTCACGGTGGAAAATAAAATGCTAGGTGAAATCCCAAGAAACAATGAAAACCCTATATTAAGGGTCACCAATCTAACCCAAGAAGAGGTGCGAAACCGGCTAAATAAGATTAAAATAGATAAATCTCCGGGTCCGGATGGCATACACCCACGAGTACTAAGAGAACTAAGTAATGTAATAGATAAACCATTATTTCTTATTTTTAGTGACTCTATAGCGACAGGGTCTGTTCCGCAGGACTGGCGCATAGCAAATGTGGTGCCAATATTCAAAAAGGGCTCTAAAAGTGAACCTGGAAATTATAGGCCAGTAAGTCTAACCTCTATTGTTGGTAAAATATTTGAAGGGTTTCTGAGGGATGTTATTCTGGATTATCTCAATGAGAATAACTGTTTAACTCCATATCAGCATGGGTTTATGAGAAATCGCTCCTGTCAAACCAATCTAATCAGTTTTTATGAAGAGGTAAGCTATAGACTGGACCACGGTGAGTCATTGGACGTGGTATATCTCGATTTTTCCAAAGCGTTTGATACCGTGCCGCACAAGAGGTTGGTACACAAAATGAGAATGCTTGGTCTGGGGGAAAATGTGTGTAAATGCGTTAGTAACTGGCTTAGTGATAGAAAGCAGGGGGTGGTTATAAATGGTATAGTCTCTAACTGGGTCGCTGTGACCAGTGGGGTACCGCAGGGGTCAGTATTGGGACCTGTTCTCTTCAACATATTCATTAATGATCTGGTAGAAGGTTTACACAGTAAAATATCGATATTTGCAGATGATACAAAACTATGTAAAGCAGTTAATACAAGAGAAGATAGTATTCTGCTACAGATGGATCTGGATAAGTTGGAAACTTGGGCTGAAAGGTGGCAGATGAGGTTTAACAATGATAAATGTAAGGTTATACACATGGGAAGAGAGAATCAATATCACCATTACACACTGAACGGGAAACCACTGGGTAAATCTGACAGGGAGAAGGACTTGGGGATCCTAGTTAATGATAAACTTACCTGGAGCAGCCAGTGCCAGGCAGCAGCTGCCAAGGCAAACAGGATCATGGGGTGCATTAAAAGAGGTCTGGATACACATGATGAGAGCATTATACTGCCTCTGTACAAATCCCTAGTTAGACCGCACATGGAGTACTGTGTCCAGTTTTGGGCACCGGTGCTCAGGAAGGATATAATGGAACTAGAGAGAGTACAAAGGAGGACAACAAAATTAATAAAGGGGATGGGATAACTACAATACCCAGATAGATTAGCGAAATTAGGATTATTTAGTCTAGAAAAAAGACGACTGAGGGGCGATCTAATAACCATGTATAAGTATATAAGGGGACAATACAAATATCTCGCTGAGGATCTGTTTATACCAAGGAAGGTGACGGGCACAAGGGGGCATTCTTTGCGTCTGGAGGAGAGAAGGTTTTTCCACCAACATAGAAGAGGATTCTTTACTGTTAGGGCAGTGAGAATCTGGAATTGCTTGCCTGAGGAGGTGGTGATGGCGAACTCAGTCGAGGGGTTCAAGAGAGGCCTGGATGTCTTCCTGGAGCAGAACAATATTGTATCATACAATTATTAGGTTCTGTAGAAGGACGTAGATCTGGGTATTTATTATGATGGAAATATAGGCTGAACTGGATGGACAAATGTCTTTTTTCGGCCTTACTAACTATGTTACTATGTATGTTACTATGTTACTATGTTACTATGAGCTGAGGAACGGACTGAGGAAAGGGAAAACACAGGAACTGCGGAACACAGGAGCAGGAACTGAAAGAGAAACCAGGAGAACAAGAGGTTAAACAACACAGGGCTGGAAAGGCACAAGACTGGAAATACACAGGACTGGTAAAGCACAGAAAACTATGCGGCCTAACTAAAGCAGGAAAACACAATAATCAGGCGCCTCCACAAAGGGAGGAGGGCCAGAAATACCTGAGGCCAGACTTTGATTGGCAGGAAGTACTTCCGGGTCAGGTCATGGAGGGATAGAAGAGCAGAAGGAGCGCGCGCGGTCAGAGCCTACTGCGCCTGCGCAACCCACAGGAGCGCGCAGCTGAGTGCAGGGAGGACGCGCGCCGGGATGCAAGCACCGAGCCCCGGAGTGAGGAGGACACAGCAAGGACATCAGCTGACCTGGACTCGGCGGCAGCAGGAGGAGCGCCAGGAACAGGAGCCGAGGTAACACAAGCACACACAATGGGAATCCTGTCATCTGTAGCCTGGGACAAGGTTTCTCTAGGAGCAATATGGCTGTTGTCCGGGCAACCAGATGTGTTAGCAAACCAGTCACTTGTACCCCGTTTACTGTCACGGGGCATGCCTGCGTCCCCTCTCCCGTTTGGGGAACAGCAGTACAGGCAAAATACGAGTAGCTCCGTCCTATGCTGCAGTCCATTGGCTCAGTGGTCATGGGACAACAGGTGGCTATATGTCCTGGCCCATGGCACCTCCAGCAAATAACATCACCCGTAGGTACCTTGGGCACCACTTCGCCTGCACCTTTGGACCTTGAATGCTCCACCCCCTTTTGGGCCTCCGCCCCCTTTTGGGATTCCCAGTATGGAGTGGGCTGCCTTCCCAAGGAACCTTCAATCGTGAGGCATCTCTCGACCAGTCCATCGGCATTCTGGGGATCACCCTGGGCAACCCAAATCTGTATGGGCCTTGGTAGGAGCCCACCCGTTCCACCATCTGTGCAGGCATAGAGTACTCTGGTTGCAGCCACTTCTGGACCAGGGGCAACAGGTCAAACATTTGGGAGCGAGATGGTTTGTCCCAGTGATGCGCCCAGCAGTAAACTTGTTGTGCCTTGATAGTCATTGTCACCCCCAAGTGCACGAGAATCTCACTTTTAAGCTTGTCATACTATTTGGTGTCCTGCAAAGTTAAGTCCAAGTACGCCTTCTGGGGCTCCCCTGTCAAGTATGGCACCAGTACCTCTGCCCACTGCTCTGGCGGGAGTTTCTCCCTCTTGAGAACCCTTTCAAACACCGTCAGGATGGCCTTAACGTCATCCCCGGGGGTCATTTTCTGCAAAGCAGGTCTTACCGCCTTCCGGACGTGGGCCTCATCAGCCGGGGTTGGGGTGCTCGTCCTGCCCTGGATGGCTGTTGCCAGAAGCTGCATCTGCTGATGTTGCTCCTGCTGGAGCTGCTGTAACAACAACCTGATGGACTCTTGCTGTTGCTGCTGCGCTTGGACCAGATGTTTCAGCAGGTCCTCCATGATGTCAGATTTCCCTCCTGCAGCCGCTTTCATCCAGGACATGCAGTGTCAACAGTCACACTGCCTCTTGGGATTCGTCCCAGTGTTTCTGGCACCAGTTGCAGGGATCTGTACTCACTCAGCTGCAATTGAGGTACGCACAAAGCGGTATCACTGGAATTTCCAAGCAAGTTTATTCAAAATGGCATAAACTGCTCTGGTTAGGAAAACAAATGAACAGCCTTTTCCGGCCCAAAGTAACAAACACAAAAAATAACAGTCCATATAGTATAGCTGGTCCGCCCCCACATTTCAGTGTCTTTAGCATACACACACAATGGAGGTCTCCACACCTCCAGCCACAGACACTGAATGAGACATTTGGCCTCCATTTTATTTACCAAACCACGCTCCTGGGGCGGGGATATGTGAGCAGTCATTCCCACCCATCTCTTATGTCCGCTCGGGCCTTGAAGCGGCCCAAATAATTCTCTCAGCACTATACGTGCTGGAGAATACTTCTGGACTCACATCACCACAGCTAATAGCCGCGATGACACATATCTCCCCTCAAGGACTCATCCGGCGACCATCTTACACACCGAACACTAAAGCAGCATTGGTGGCACCTGTATCTTGACGCCGCATCGGCGATACTTGAATCAGTCCTGTCTCTCCATGTCAATAACCGTTCTAACAGAGAACCTAGGACCTATTTGTCTGAATGGAGTCCAAGTTCATATTGGTGTTTGCGTACCTGACCCCAGGGATCAGCAGCTGCCATATCGAGGATTGCCTGGGAGTTGTACCTGGCAGCTACCTACAGCCAAGCCTGACTCCACAATCAGGAGCTCCAGGGAACACCTGGTAGTCACTTACCTACACCCCTCCTAGGTAAACCTGATCCAGTGGCCACCTGCGTGCGTAACAAGCAGCCTTTTCTATTATCTGATTTGCATTTGAGAGAGGCTATCACAGCCTCTCCCGATATTTCATATAGGGGTGGATGGAATTTTAAAGATTTCTAGGTCCAAAGCCATCATAACAAACTAAGCATCACCGATACATGGCTAAAATCTAAATCTGGACACAGCCTTATCAGAAATGTTATGTCAAGTCACTAGGGAGATGTTTCCATTCTCAAATTTTGGAGAATTTTCCAGTTGTTGCTTTGCCAGATGAGTTAATATCTATGAGAAAGAAGAAAAATGAAAAGAAGCCTGTTGGATATTTTGACTGAGGCTTGAAAAGTTCAACAAGGGTTTTACTTTTTCAGCATTCTTATAATTCGATAATCCTGCTTCCCTCATGTACAGTCACACAGTTGCTTATTACCGTACATAAAAATGGAGAAAAGAAAAGGGAAGCAAAATGCCATAAAAATTTTTTTGAACATATTGATAAATTAAAAATGAATAAAAAACATGATAAAGTGGGATAAAGATGCAAAAATAAGCCACTTACAAAAATCAATACACCAATAATAAACCAAATGTAGGCAAAAGAGTCACCCTTAATGCTTAACTCAGTTTGGGCTCCAAAAAAGGATTGTATCAAAGGTAGTTATAAAGAACTTCATCAAGAAATGTGTAAAAGCCTATGGACTAAAATAATTAATTAACAAATCCCCCCCCCCCCCCCCCCAAAAATAAGGTGAAAAATCAACATACACATTAGATATCCAAAAGAATGGGTATACAAAAATTGGAGGTAACAGATTACACCAATGCCTAAAAAGAGGCTCCCTATACAAAAGATGCACTAATGTCCAAATAGGTTATACTACCTATTGAACCCGTTCTACGCCCGGGTGGCGAGCATTTATATTGGTATATGGTCTCCATCCTGGTATGTGCTGCTCCATCCTGCGTCCCCATCCTGTCATGTGCTGCACCCATCCTGCGTCCCCATCCTGTCATGTGCTGCTTCCATCCTGCGCCCCCGTTCTGTCATGTGCTGCTGCCATCCTGCGCCCCCGTTCTGTCATGTGCTGCTCCCATCCTGCACTCCCGTTCTGTCATGTGCTGCTCCCATCCTGCGCCCCCGTTCTGTCATGTGCTACCCTATTCTGTTATGTGCTGCTCCCATCCTGCGCCTCCATTCTGACATGTGCTGCACCCATCCTTCGCCTCCATTCTGACATGTGCTGCACCCATCCTGCGCCTCCATTCTGACATATGCTGCACCCATCCTGCGCCTCCATTCTGTCATTTGCTGCTCCCATCCTGCGCCCCCGTTCTGTCATGTGCTGCTTCCATCCTGCGACCCCGTTCTGTCATGTGCTGCTGCAATCCTGCGCCCCCGTTCTGTCATGTGCTGCTCCCATCCTGTGCCCCCGTTCTGTCATGTGCTGCTTCCATCCTGCGCCCCCGTTCTGTCATGTGCTGCTCCCATCCTGCGCCCCCGTTCTGTCATGTGCTGCCCTATTCTGTCATGTGCTGCTCCCATCCTGCGCCCCCGTTCTGTCATGTGTGGCTCCCATCCTGCGCCACTGTTCTTTAATTTGCTGCTCCCATCCATATGCCCCCGTACACTGCTCCATTATGGTTTATGGCCCCCATAAGATGCTCCATAGTGTATGCCCCGTACGCTGTTCCTTAAAGGTTTATGGTCCCCATAAGATGCTCCATAGTATATGCCCCCGTACACTGCTCCATTATGGTTTATGGCCCCATAAGATGCTCCATTGTATATGCCCCCGTACACTGCTCCATTATGGTTTATGGCCCCATAAGATGCTCCATTGTATATGCCCCCGTACACTGCTCCATTATGGTTTATGGCCCCATAAGATGCTCCATGGTATATGCCCCCGTACACTGCTCCATAAAGGTTTATGGCCCCCATAAGATGCTCCATTGTATATGCCCCTGTACACTGCTCCATTATGGTTTATGGCCCCATAAGATGCTCTATTGTATATGGCCCGTATGCTGCTGCAATATATATATATATATAAAAAAAAAAACATACTGAGCAGGAGGGGACACCAGCGCGCTGTGGGGGTCAGGTGCCGGTATCGCCACCAGCTCAGGCCCCCCAGCACTTACTATATTCACCTGGCCCCATTCCACCGCTGCGCGCCGCCATCTTCCCGGTCCTCTGGCTGTGACAGGTCAGTCAGAGGGCGACGCCGGCGCGCATTAAGCGCGTCATCGCGCCCTCTGAACTGAACGTCACAGGCCGAGGACCGGGAAGATGGCGGCGCGCAGCGGTGGAGCGGGGGACAGGTAAATATAGCTGATACTTACCCTCCTGGCGGTCCCTGACTCTCCGGTGGAGATCGCAGTGTGCGTTCAGTGCTTACGCATACCGCGATCTCCTGGAAGCGTCACTCTGTGAGGCCCAGACTGCGCCGGCGTTTGCGCTTGCGCAGTCTATAAAGGCTTCGGACAGAGTGACGCTCCCAGCGTTATATTATAGATAAACATGTGGATTGCACAGCAGCCTTGCAGCGCTGGAGTCCCACTAAGGACAACATCTGCAAAGAGTTTGTATGTTCTCTCCGTGTTTGCATGGGTTTCCTCCGGGTACTCCTGTTTCCTCCCACATTCCAAAGACTTACTGATAGGGAATTTAGATTGTGAGCCCCAATGGGGACAGTGATGATAATGTGTGCAAACAGTAAAGCGCTGCGGAATATGTTAGCGCTATATGAAAATAAAGATTATTATTATAACAGGTGAGTCACCTTCAAGGATAATATGGAAATAGAACCAATAAAAAAACAACAATATATAATCTCCATTAGTGTAAGTGTATGATGTAGTCAATAGAAAGGCCCATATTAAATGTACAGGGGGTAACAGTAGAACAAGTAGTCAATAAGACATAGTGTCTAAAGAGCAGGAAGGGTTAATTGGCCCGGCATATTACCTTAGAACGGCTGACAGACCTCGACGCGCATTTCGCGTTTGGCTTTTTCCTTAGGGGAGAGTGTGTGTTACGGTACTGATGTGTGGTTCTTATATAGTGTGTTTAAATCAGTGGTGGCAGCAGCCTGATTGCAGCGCTTCCAGCGGCAGGACCTGCACGACGTCACCGCAGACCAGCGTCATGTGATGCCGGGCCACTCCCCCGTTTGACGCGTCAGAACGGGGCGGGACAGGCAGCAACCAAGACGGGTCTTCAGGGTGACGCCAGGCAGGAAGCCGTCAGGAGCGCAGCCCACTGTGCAATTACACTGAAGATTTAGCCACAAACTCACAAAGGTGAGTCCATGGTTAGGAGAGTAAATGAAATAGGTGTGAACTGGGAGAAGGGGAAACCCATTGTCAGTGTACGAAAACTACAAGGTGAAACATCCCATGTGTATTAACATGACATCTGAGTCAAAGAAGTTAATTATTAAAATGGCTGTGTATACAATGCAGTTTAAAGTGACAATGTGCATAATGAAAAGTGAACAAAGGGCATTGGGTTTAAAAAGATGCATTAACCCCTTCCCGACCTTTGACGCCACGTAGGCGTCATGAAAGTCGGTGCCAATCCGACCTGTGACACCTATGTGGTGTCATGGAGGGATCACGTCCCTGCAGATCGGGTGAAAGGGTTAACTCCAATTTCACCCGATCTGCAGGGACAGGAGGAGTGGTACTTCCGCCCGGGGGGGTGGCTTCACCCCCACCCCCCGTGGCTACGATCGCTCTGATTGGCTGTTGAAAGTGAGACTGCCAATCAGAGCTATTTGTAATATTTCACCTATAAAAACTGGTGAAATATTTCAAGCCAGCCATGGCCGATGCTGCAATATCATCGGCCATGGCTGGAAACCCTGATGTAACGCAGTGCCTTTTACCTGCGGATTTTTCAAAAATCGTGCGGAAAAATCTCACACGAATCCGCAACGTGGGCACATAGCCTTAGGGTTAGGGTTGGAATTAGAGTTAGGGTTGGAATTAGGCATAGGGTTGGAAATAGGGTTAAGGTTAGGCTTGTGGTTAGGGTTATGGATAGGGTTAGGGGTGTGTTGGGGTTAAAGTTGTGATTAGGGTTGGGATTAGGGTTAAGCTTGGGATTAGGGTTAGGATTAGGGTTACGGGTGTGTTGGGGTTAGGGTTGTGGTTAGGGGTGTGATGGGGTTAGGGTTGTGATTAGGGTTATGGCTACAGTTGGGATAAGGGTTAGCGGTATGATGGGGTTAGGGTTGAAGTTAGAATTGAGGGGTTTCCACTGTTTAGGCACATCATGGGTCTCCAAACGCAACATGGCGCCACCATTGATTCCAGCCAATCTTGCGTTCAAAAAGTCAAATGGTCCTCCCTCCCTTCCGAGCCCCGACGTGCGCCCAAACAGTGGTTTACCCCCACATATGGGGTATCAGCATACTCAGGACAAACTGGGCAACAACTATTGGGGTCCAATTTCTCCTATTACCCTTGCGAAAATAAAAAATTGCTTGCTAAAACATAATTTTTGAGGAAAGAAAAATTATTTTTTATTTTCATGGTTCCGGATTATAAACTTCTGTGAAGCACTTGGGGGTTGAATGTGCTCACCACACATCTAGATAAGTTCCTTGGGGGGGTCTTGGTTCCAAAATTGGGTCACTTGTGGGGGGGGGGGGGGGGTTTCTACTGTTTAGGCACATCAGAGGCTCTGCAAACGCAACGTGACGCCCGCAGACCATTCTATCAAAGTCTGCATTTCAAAAGTCACTACTTCCCTTCTGAGCCCCGACGTGTGCCCAAACAGTGGTCCCCCCCCCCCCACATATGGGGCATCAGCGTACTCAGGACAAACTGGACAACAACTTTTGGGGTTCAATTTCTCCTGTTACTCTTGTGAAAATAAAAAATTGCAGGCTAAAAAATAATTTTTGAGGAAGAAAAATTATTTTTTATTTTCACGGCTCTGCGTTATTAACTTCTATGAAGCACTTGGGGGTTTAAAGTGGTCACCGCACATCTAGATTAGTTCCATGGGAGGTCTAGTTTCCAAAATGGGGTCACATGTGGGGGAGCTCCAATGTTTAGGCACACAGGGGCTCTCCAAACGCGACATGGTGTCCGCTAACTTTTGGAGCTAATTTTTCATTCAAAAAGTCAAATAGCACTCCTTTCCTTCCGAGCCCTGCCGCGTGCCCAAACAGTGGTTTACCCCCACATGTGAGGTATCAGTGTACTCAGGAGAAATTGCCCATTAAATTTTAGGATCCATTTTATCCTGTTGCCCATGTGGAAATGGACAAATTGAGGCTAAATGAATTTTTTTGTGAAAAAAAAGTTCTTTTTCCTTTTTTTCGCATCAATTTGTGAAGCACCTGGGGGTTCAAAGTGTTCACTATGCATCTAGATAAGTTCCTTGGTGGGTCTAGTTTCGAAAATGGGGTCACATGTGGGGGATCTCCAATGTTTAGGCACACAGGGGCTCTCCAAACGCGACATGGTGTCCGCTAACGATTGGAGCTAATTTTTCATTCAAAAGTCAAATGGCGCTCCTTCCCTTCCGAGCCTTGCCGTGTGCACAAACAGTGGTTTGTGACCACATATGAGGTATCGGTGTGCTCAGCAGAGATTGCCCAACACATTTTAGGATCCATTTTATCCTGTTGCCCATGTGAAAATGAAAAAATTGAGGCTAAAATAAATTTTTTGTGAAAAAAAAGTACTTTTTCATTTTTTCGGATCAATTTGTGAAGCACCTGGGGCTTCATAGTGTTCACTATGCATCTAGAGAAGTTCCTTGGGGGGTCTAGTTTCGAAAATGGGGTCACATGTGGGGGAGCTCCAATGTTTAGGCACACGGGCTCTCCAAACGCGACATGGTGTCTGCTAAAGATTGGAGCCAATTTTTCATTGAAAAAGTCAAATGGCGCTCCTTCCCTTCAGAGCCTTGTCGTGTGCCAAGTGTTTCCCCCCACATATGCGGTATCGGCGTACTCGGGACAAATTGTTGCTAAAACATCATTTTTGTGACTAAAAAGTTAAATGTTCATTTTTTCCTTCCATGTTTCTTCTGCTGCTGTGAAGTACCTGAAGGGTTAATAAACTTCTTGAATGTGGTTTTGAGTACCTTGAGGGGTTCAGTTTTTAGAATGGTGTCACTTTTGGGTATTTTCAGCCATACAGACCCCTCAAACTGACTTCAAATGTGAGGTGGTCCCTAAAAAAAATGGTTTTGTAAATTTCGTTGTAAAAATGAGAAATCGCTGGTCAAATTTTAACCCTTATAACTTCCTAGCAAAAACAAATGTTGTTTCCAAAATTGTGCTGATGTAAAGTAGACATGTGGGAAATGTTATTTATTAACTATATTTTGTGTCACATAACTCTCTGGTTTAACAGAATAAAAATTCAAAATTTGAAAATTGCAAAATTTTAGCCAAATTTCCCTTTTTTTCACAAATAAACGCAAAAATTATTGACCTAAATTTACCAATAACATGAAGCTCAATATGTCATGAAAAAAAAAATCTCAGAACCGTTACGATCCGTTGAAGTGTTTCCGAGTTATTACCTCATAAAGGGACACTGGTCAGAATTGCAAAAAACGGCCAGGTCATTAAGGTCAAAATAGGCTGGGTCATGAAGGGGTTAATGGCTGATAATAAGTATAAATAAAAATAATAAAAGCAGGTGTCATAAAGGGTTAACAAATCCTCTATAAATGTATATAAATGAAGTGCATTATAAAACGTGATAATTAGTGAAACTATATAATACTGGGTAATTACTCAAAAATATAAAATGAACAATAGCAGAAAAGTACAAAAAAAATTCATACTACAACAATTACTCAAAAATAACATAGGAGAGTGTTTGAAAAGTTCACACTAAGAAAAAGGTTATCTCAGATAAAAACATAAATATATTTTATATTCACACGTAGTAAACAGACAAATAATATTCATTTCTTCTCATAACAGGATCAGAGGGCAATCCCCGTCACCTCGGCCTTGCCCATCAACTTCCAGACAGCAGGGGGAGCCAAGTATCACCTCCCACAGCAGTGAGGACCCCCACCCTGCTGTGATTAAAATACTCACCTAGCTTCCGGATCCCTCGCCGCAGCGTCCTGTCCTGGCCGCACCATGTACATGGGGCCGCTCATTTACAGTAATTAATATGCGGCTCCACCCCTTTGGGAGGTGGAGCCGCATATTCATGATTGTAATCGGCGGCCCCACGTGACCGCATACAGGAGAAGATGCGGCCAGAACAGGACGCTGCGGCAAGGGATCCGGAAGCTAGGTGAGTATTTTAATCACAGCGGGGGGAGGGGGTGGCGCACAGGGGGTGACCTGGATCAGCATTTTACACACTAATATTCATATCTTCTCTACAGCAAACGCTGCTGCAGGGAAGATATGAATGGGGCTTCAGCACGATGCCGGGGACAGCGCTAAACTTTAGCGCTGTCTCTGGCACGGTGCGTGTGGTACCCAGTGGGCACACGGGCAGCACACGTGTGCCACACTGATGTGCCACAGAAATGCACCGGCACACGGATAATTCCGGTACCAATTTTTCCGGTACCGGAATTATCTGGACGTGTGGGACTGCCCTAAGGTGCGTTTACAACCTGGGGTCCACCATGCAAAGATGACACCTGCTGCTTAGTAATGACAGACAGTATATGGCGGGATAACTTCACCCGGTTTGTAAGAGGCGAACCCTGTTGCATCACAGAGCCGCAATACCGCAGAGTGAACGCTAGTGTTTTGGTCACAAGACTCTGCCCCGAGGAGACAGGGTTAGAGTGCCTCCAGACCCACTAGCGTTCGGCGCCGCAACTGTAGTGCCAGGGAAAAAGCAACTAAAGATTTACCACACTATGTGTGTACAACGCCGCTCTAGCGGACGCCACTAACCACCCAAAGCTTGGGCCAGTAAAGTGCACGGTGCCTCTCTGACGGACGCTGCTTTAGATGCAGTACTGTCGTGCCTTGTGCTGTATGGCACAATCTGGCGCTAGTTAGCTCCAATCACCCACACTTGGACAACAACGCTATTGAAGCGGATCAATTAGGAGCTTTCACCAGATTGCAAACACACATGCACGATTCTGGATTTGTACTTGTCATGGCCAAGCCCTCATGCAAACCTTTTATAGCTGCGGTTTTTTTGGGACCTTCCCCGTGGTCCAGTCAGGACCGCATCAGTTCCTGAGCATGTGACCCCCGACCTCCAACGAGAGGTTGTCCCACGGGCATGCTCAGTTGACAAAAAGCAGGACTTAATGCGTGGAACGTCTGCTAGCCGCTGATTAATGCTGGTTACAATATCTGAACCTGTGACGGCAGCAATAACCAGACACACAGTATCAGCTTGAGCCAGACGCTGGGACCAACGTCTCTGCTGAGCAGGTTCCTCTGCGGCTGGGGAAGAATAGTAGACTGCAGAGGACATGGTTCAAGATTTGCCCTGTGCAGCAGTGGGAACTCGACACCTAACATTACCCCCCATTATCTCCCCCTGCAACACCTCAGTGAGGTCTTCTGTCTCCTCCCATCTTTTCCTCAGCCCATGTACATAGTGCAGAATGAGCAAGGGAGTCCTCCACTAGCCTGGCAAATCTCTCCAGTTTAGCTGCTGAGACCTCTGACATCCTGACTCTCTCAGGGCTGCTGGGAGAAGGCACCATCTTATCTAGATGATGAGACTGACCTTCTCCTTCTGTGCTTTGCTGGGTGTCATCTCTGTCACAGATATTTACACAAGATCTGTCTCTGTTTGCTCCCAACACCTTCCCATAGTTGTGGTCTTTGTTATGCAGAGTGCAATGGTTTGACAGTGAGATAACAGGATTCCTTACCTGAGATGAGCTTCATTGTATCTATTACATGGCCTCCAGGACACACTGCACATCTGCCATATTTGACTGTAACTACTATGTTCTTTTATTTGCAGGCCTCATTCCATGTACAGTAAACACGAGAATGATGTGCTTTATCTTGGTGTCATCTGTCCACAAGATGCCTGCTAGCCCTCTGACAATAATGGGCACTGCCTTTTGACCCACCAAGTTTCAAACTTTACAGTATTAATATGAAAAATAAACTTTGTCCACCTCAGATTGATAAATTGTATTGCACTACCAATATACAGCTATTGCTGACCCTCCAAAATGCTTAGTGAGGGATGCCTGCTGGCCCTCTAACAATTGTAAGGGCCACCAGATGGCCCTGAAAAAAATGTGACTTTGAGTCCCTCCTTCATAAATTAAACAAGATGTATCTGATCATCTGTCTCACACACCGCATGAAGAGATAAGGTAGTCAAATGCTAAAATTACAGTGCCTGTACAATGTTTTTTTCGCCATTAAAAGCAATGCAAACTTGCAATACCACTGCGTGTGAACATAGCCCAAGGTGTGGAGGAGCTTCTTTTTTCTCTTATTTATTTTGCCTTATACACAAGTCATTATTCTAGTAAACATGTTTCTTAACATTTTTTCCAGTCAAATTCATTTTAACTGCGGTTTTGTATGTTTTATTATCACTCTGAAAAAGTGGAGTAATGCTCTGACAACATGGTTCATAGCAGCGACCTGGGATTCAGAAATGCCTCCAGGCTTCTTCCCAATCCCGTTCCCAAGCCGCTTCGGTGCTGCTTCCATTATTTTCAGCAGCTTTTAGACCCCCTCCAGACCTCCGGGAGGGGGAATGCTCGAATTTCCCATTGACTTCCATTAGACTAATTTCTTGGGTCGAGCACCTGAGCATTATGATTAGAGTGATCGCTCATCACTAGTTATGTACTCCAAATTGGTACCAAGAGAAGCTTCGACTCAACCCACAAAAAAACAAGCCCTCACTCAGGTCCATCATCTTGCAGTCGAAATTTATGGAATTTCCACATTGCAGATAGGATAAAGGCTCTGGAAAAGCAACATAAACTTCCACCGAAATAAAATCTGTGCTCCCAATGGCCCAATCCTTGTGGAGCTAGAGTATGCCTAAGCTGTAATTAGCTTCTCCAATGTTTGTCATTACTGTTGCAGGGAGAGGTCACATAGCAGTTGGCATGGTGCGAGTCTCCAGAACCACAAGCTGGGCACAAACGTATTGGGCACTACAATGGCATATTTGCAGTTTTCATTCTGCAGCACCAATTGCTGTTTTGGCACCCTCGGGGCTTCTCAAATGTTACATGGCAACCTCAAAGCATTTTGGCCAAAATTGCGCTTCAAAAGTCAAGTAGCCGTACTTCTCTTCTCCCTATGCTTTGCCCAAACTGTAGTTCCTGACTAGATATCGGCATAAGCAGGAGAAAGTGCACAACACATTGTGCTGTTACCCTTGGGAAAATGAAAATATAAGGCTATGGTAATATTTTACTAAAAGAAAAATGTCATTTTTCATTTTTTCGTCCACTTTGTGAAGGACTTGAAGGGTTCACAAACATTTGAAGGTTGTTGTGAATACCTTGCATGGTGCCATATTTAAAATGTGGTCTTGTTAGGGTATGTGTCCACTATCAGGATGGCCGGCGGTATCGTCGGAGCGGCAAACCCGCTCTGCAGTAAGCCCCGCCCCATTTCTGGGACACGATGATGCCGGATGTGTGCATTGTACACATCCGGAATCATCGCACCCCACACATAGGGCCCTGTGCTATACCTTGCGGCGACGCAGCGTCGCCACAAGGTATACGGACATGCTGCGATCTTAAAAGACGCGCCGCATGTCCGGAGTCGCAGGGCCGCCGCGTGCGTGTTACCACGCATAGTGGAGACGGGATTTCATTCAATCCCCTCCACTATGCTTTAACATCTGGACGCTGCGTGTCTGACGCTGCGGCTCTATGCAGCGTCAGACACGCAGCGTTTCCTGCACGTGGAAACATACCATAAGTGGGTTCTCTGAAATTTAGGCCCCTCAGAGTCACTTCAGAACCGAAGTGGTCCATTCTAAGGTAAAAAGGTTTGTACGTTTTCTTGAAAATTTTCTGCGGAATGTTAAAACGTTTTAATATGCGAAAAAAAGGGATTTCAGGAATGCTGCTGATGTAAGCTAGAGACGTAGCAAAGGTTAGTAACTGTATTTCACATGTTTTTTGTCCTGGCAGAGTTGGAGATAAACCGCCTCTTAGACGCAGTGAAAGGCTCAGAAACAAACCTAAGCCAATCTATATCTTTAAAGAACTGATACCAGCATTTTATTTCAGAAAAGAAGGTAAAGTGTATATTTGTGTGTGTTGTACATGTTTGTACGTATAATTTCTTATACATGTTCTTAGATTCTGTTATAGATTGTAGCATTAGATGGTGTTCTACTTTTGTGCATAAATTTGACTTTGGATGCGGAATAACCTGCCTGGAATCTCTCTTTAGTACATGTCTGTACAAGTGATAAACTACCAGAGATTTTCCCTTTCTAGAATGCACAGGGTCAGGGCTCCTTTTACCCATGGGTACAGAAGAATGCCTACTAGATAGAGAATATATTACATTGTAATTTAGGATTGCATTCTCTTATGTAGAAAATTGGATTCATGTCTTTAGTAATCACCAGAGTGCCATGGGAGGAACAGCTTGGGGCAGGATAGGGCAGTGCTACAAAACTACAGACGGGTCAGTCCAGACATCAAAATACATGGAACTTAGGGGTGAAAATGACGTGTAAAAATCTAGTAACCATATTCCCTATTTTCTTTGGTATCGCAAACAAGAAGGCGGCAGGCAACTGGTGTGGCCTGTGCTGATACAGTACCGAAAAAAAACCTTCAAAAAACGACCAAAAAGTAAAAGGCATATATAATCTTTATTGAAAAACACATTAAAAACATAAACAATGGGGCAGTGACCACTGGTGCAGAAAAAACACAGTGGGACCCGCACAAGGACCAACCTCACAACAACAGTAATGCAATAAAGATGACAGGCTGAATATAAGCAAAATATATAAAAATATCAGTGATATACAAATAAATAGGTAAAGCTCCGTATAAAAATACACATATATATATAAATAGAAAGGAGCACCTAAAATAGCGCAATAAAGTGCAAAAAATGAAATAAAACAGCCTAATACATATCCAAAATACTGCAAATGATGTAAAATATCAAGGACCCCTGGACGAAGCATTTCATTGCGAAACGCGCGTCGGGTGTGGTGGGTCCCCGAGTTCCTCCTCCTGGTAACTATACTTATATTTTACATCATTTGCAGTATTTTGGATATGTATTAGGCTGTTTTATTTCATTTTTTGCACTTTATTGCGCTATTTTTAGGTGCTCCTTTCTATTTATATATATGTGTGTATTTTTATACGGAGCTTTACCTATTTATTTGTATATCACTGATATTTATATATATTTTGCTTATATTCAGCCTGTCATCTTTATTGCATTACTGTTGTTGTGAGGTTGGTCCTTGTGCGGGTCCCACTGTGTTTTTTCTGCACCAGTGGTCACTGCCCATTGTTTGTGTTTTTCAATAAAGATTATATATGCCTTTTACGTTTTGGTCGTTTTTTGAAGGGTTTTTTTCGGTATTGTGTATGGTTTCCTTCATGACCCTGTTAGGGATATTATTTGGTGTTTTTCTGTGCTGATACAGTGCCAAGCCAGCTGTTGTGTGCTTACAGTCACTGCCCTAAGTCCTGTGAGCGGTGACTGTAATAGTTCTGGGCACAGCCCGTATGACTGAAAGCCAGTGACTCACTTTCTCCTTGGTGCCACACTTTCAGTACTGCGGCTAAGAACCTCCATAATTATTATTAAGCTGCAGATAACCCTATATCTACCGGTTAATATTGTTATAGGATGCTTATAGAGTTTTTCTGGTTTATAAAAATACAATTTTGTTGCTGTATATCTGTCCTAAAGGGAATTTTCCATGGACTCTGCAGTTCTGAAAGCTTGAACAGTGTTTCTGTGAAGTGCCGCGTCGGGGGACTCCTGTTTTTACTGATAATTCTCTGTGGATTTTCAAGCTACAATAGATATAACGAGATACACCTGATAGATTGAAAATCCATGGCCAACGTTAGGCAGACTCAATGGGAGGTGCTATGAGAATTCCCGGGCATGTAGGCAAGAGATCACTGCTTGTGGCCAGAGTTAGTGTCACGGCTCATCCTGTGCATGAGAGGGCTTTAGGCTGGAGTCACACTCAGCGTAAGACAATACGGTCCGTATATTACGGCCGTAATATGCTGAAAAGTCCCCAAAATAGTGGTCCGTAGCTCCTCCGTAGGCAGGGTGTGTCAGCGTTTTTTGCGCATGGCATCCTCCGTATGTAATCCGTATGGCATCCGTACTGTGTGTTTTTCTCGCAGGCTTGCAAAACCGACATACGGCTATACAAGGGATCCATGTGTAAAAAAAACAAACATATATACTGTCTATATATATATATATATATATATATATATATATATATATATATATATGTCAGTAGACACATATATGTATATATATTATTACTTCATACAGCGCTAGATAGCTTTAAAGCCGGTAATTCAATTGCCGGCTTTTGCTATCTCCTTCCTAAACCCGACATGATATGAGACATGGTTTACATACAGTAAACCATCTCATATCACCATTTTTTTTTGCATATTCCACACTACTAATGTTAGTAGTGTGTATATGCAAAATTTGGCCGTTCTAGCTATTAAATTAAAGGGTTAAATGACGGAAAAAAATTGGCGTGGGCTCCCGCGCAATTTTCTCCGCCAGAGTAGTAAAGCCAGTGACTGAGGGCAGATATTAATAGCCTGGAGAGGGTCCATGGTTATTGCCCCCCTAGGCTAAAAACATCTGCCCCCAGCCACCCCAGAAAAGGCACATCTTTAAGATGCGCCTATTCTGGCACTTGGCCACTCTCTTCCCATTCCCGTGTAGCGGTGGGATATGGGGTAATGAAGGGTTAATGCCACCTTGCTATTGTCAGGTGACATTAAGCCAGATTAATAATGGAGAGGCGACAATTATGACACCTATCCATTATTAATCCAATAGTAGTAAAGGGTTAAATAAAACACAAACACATTATTAAAAATTATTTTAATGAAAAAATCACAAAGGTTGTTGTAATATTTTATTCTACGCTCAATCCACTCACTGAAGACCCTCGATCTGTAACAAAAAAAAAATAATAAACCAACAATATCCATACCTTCCGAAGATCTGTAATGTCCAACGATGTAAATCCATCTGAAGGGGTTAAAATATTTTGCAGCCACGAGCTCTGCTAATGCAGCGTTGTTCGTGGCTGCAAAACCCCGGAGAATGAAGGTAAAGTAGGTCAATGACCTATATTTACCTTCATTTGCGGTGAGGCGCCCTCTGCTGGTTGTCCCTAGATCGTGGGAACTTTCCTAGAAAGCTCCCAGGCTCGAGTTCATAAGAGGGCACCCTCTGCTGGTTGTCCTCATATATATATACCTATTCTATGTGTACACATTTATTCTACCTATTCTGTTGTAAGCTGTCAGTGTGATTTTACTGTACACCGCACTGAATTGCCGGCTTTTCTCTCTAACAGCGCTGCGTATTTCTCGCAAGTCACACTGCTGGTCCGTGTGTAATCCGTATTTTTGGGGCTTCCATAGACTTTCATTGGCGTTTTATTTGCGCAATACGGTGACAAACGCAGCATGCTGCGATTTTCTACGGCCATAGAAAGCCGTATAATACTGATCAGTAAAATACGGCAGATAGGAGCAGGGGCATAGAGAATAATTGGGACATTTGTTTTGCGAGTTTTACGGACGTATTTTCTGCGCTCATACGTCCGTAAAACTCGCTAGTGTGACGCCGGCCTTAGAGTACAAGGAGGCGGTGGAGAGAGGGCATTACAGAGGGATGAATAACACAACTGTGGGTGTGATTCAGACAGATTGAGCAAGATTGCCAGGTGCTGATCTAAAGGTACCGTCACACTAAGCGACGCTGCAGCGATACCGACAACGATGTCGATCGCTGCAGCGTCGCTGTTTGGTCGCTGGAGAGCTGTCACACAGACAGCTCTCCAGCGACCAACGATCCCAAAGTCCCCTGGTAACCAGGGTAAACATCGGGTTACTAAGCGCAGGGCCGCGCTTAGTAACCCGATGTTTACCCTGGTTACCAGTGAAGACATCGCTGGATCGGCGTCACACACCGATCCAGCGATGTCAGCGGGAGATCCAGCGACGAAATAAAGTTCTGGACTTTCCTCAGCGACCAACGATCTCCCAGCAGGGGCCTGATCGTTGGTCGCTGTCACACATAACGATTTCCTTAACGATATCATTGCTACGTCACAAAAAGCAACGATATCGTTATCGATATCGTTATGTGTGACGGTACCTTAAGTCATTAGCATGTGTAGCAAGACTGTGTTAAATAGCAAGGACAAGAAGATTAGCCAAAACAATGAGGATGTAAGGAATCAATTTAAAAAGGGGTCTGCAATAGTGTTGTTATCTTATAGGGGTAAATCCTGCTGACGGGTTCCCTTTGAAGCGTCCCACAACTTTGTAAAGAAAACCAGTTATAGTGTCATAGATTTTCTAAATGAGTCTATTGGTAGATTTTACTGTTATCCCGCAGCATGGATCCCTAGGCCGGGTCATGCTTCTGCTGCTAGGCTACAGTCTTTAGTGCAGGAGCCATAACAGCAAGACATTGCTTAGATTAGTCCAGGATGGGGAAGTCTGAGCTAATAGCTAACACTAAAATCTTCTAATAGAGGTTGTTTGAAAGACTATTATATTGCAAATTAGTAAAAGTAAGAAACAAAGTTCATATCAGCTCACCCAGTGGGCAATGATCCTAAAGGTACCGTCACACTAAGCGACGCTGCAGCGATACCGACAACGATCCGGATCGCTGCAGCGTCGCTGTTTGGTCGCTGGAGAGCTGTCACACAGACCGCTCTCCAGCGACCAACGATGCCGGTAACCAGGGTAAACATCGGGTTACTAAGCGCAGGGCCGCGGTTAGTAACCCGATGTTTACCCTGGTTACCATCCTAAAAGTAAAAAAAACAAACGCTTCATACTTACCTTCCGCTGTCTGTCCCCGGCGCTCTGCTTCTCTGTACTGGCTGTGAGCACAGCGGCCGGAAAGCAGAGCGCCGGAGGACAGACAGCCGAAGGTAAGTATGAAGCGTTTGTTTTTTTTACTTTTAGGATGGGGTATCTCAGGTTTCCCACACATCCCCCTTTTTTTACATATATCACCATCAGCACCTTTTACATTCCCTAATGATGGCCTCAATATCTTTAACATTTGATACACCAATCAGGGCCCATCACTAATATTCCACTTATCTAAGCAGGTTCTGCTTTTGTTCTTTACCGTCCCACGTTTTTTTACCTTTTCTTCACCCCAAATTCATCAAATTCATCACTGTCCATGTCCCTTTATTATTATGCCCGTTTTGAGCATCTTTCGTTTTTGTCCCGTTTTTTCCATTTCGCCACTTAACATGTCCATTATTTATGTCCCTCCCCTCCTATGACTCCCCCTTTTGCAAGCAGACACACATTGTTCCCCGTCTCTTTGTGGTTTGGGATTACAGTACGCATGACCAGTCTGCCGACACTCCCTCCTTTCCTTTGTGTATACAGAAGCGGTACTGCGCACGCACGGGGTCCGTACTCCCCCTCTGACTCCCGAGAGGTGCCAATCACGTGACCGCAGTGCGTTCCACTGCGTGTCACGGTGCGCATGCTCGGGAGTCCCTTTGGTATGCTGGGACGGCCCTGTGACGCGCGCGCAGTTGTAAGCTGCCTGGGATAACCTGCTGACACTCCCTCCTTTCTTTCATGCATCCAGAAGCGGTACTGCGCACGCGCGGGGTCCGTACTCCCCCTCTGACTTCCGAGAGGCGCCAATCACATGACCGCAGTGCGTTCCACTGCGTGTCACGGTGCACATGTTCGGAAGTCCCTTTGGCATGGTGGGATGGCCCTGTGACGCGCGCGCAGTTGGAAGCTGCCTGGGACACTTCCGGTCTATCCAGCGTCACCACTTAACATCCTATAAAAGCCCCACATACCTCCTAAATCCTGTCCTCGCCCCTATTGAAGAAGCTACGGCGAAACAGCGCCTGTCGGGCGCAGGGGAACCGCATCTGCACCTTACCATCAGCGCTAGATACCACCGCACTTGCTCTGTACCACAGGTAATTTACTCCCTTGCATAAAATCCTTCTTTCTTTTGGCAGCTTTTCCACTTCGGCACTTTACTGTGGGCGTACTCTCCAGTTCATTAGCAGATTTTTTCTTGTCTTGCATTCCTGGATAGACATGTACTTACCCTGTGCTTGGACACTAACCCATTAATAGGATATTTCTTGTGCATTTGGGGATCTTGTATTGCTCTATGTGGATATTAATTTTTTGCCCGGTGTACCTAGATCGCAGCCCCCTTTTTTCCTTTGTACCATAACTACCATCATATTTCCTACTGGGTTTACTTTTTTAACCCTTTTTGGTACTGTGCAGATCCGTTTTCTCCAGTCTGGTGGTTTAAACCCCTTCCCGACCACCCCCCCCCCCCCCCCTTTTTCTTTCCCCATTGTTTCAATAAATGTATTACCTTTTAAATACTTTTTTCTCCTTCACTTCTTTTTCTCTAGTGGTATCCCACAATTGAATATGTACCGTATATACTCGAGTATAAGCCGACCCGAGTATAAGCCGACCCCCCTAATTTTGCCACAAAAAACTGGGAAAACTTATTGACTCGAGTATAAGCCTAGGGTGGAAATGCAGCATTTACCGGTGAATTTCAAAAATAAAAATAGATCATTATTTCCCCATAGCTGTGCCATATAGTGCTCTACACCATTCATATTTCCCCATAGCTGTGCCCCATATAGTGCTCTGCACCGTTCACTGTGCCCCCTAGCTGTGCCATATACAGTGCTCTGCACCGTTCAGTGCCCCATAGCTGTGCCATATACGGTGCTCTGCACCGTTCATTGTGCCCCCTAGCTGTGCTATATACAGTGCTCTGCACCGTTCACTGTGCCTTATACGGTGCTCTGCACCGTTCATTGTGCCCCCTAGCTGTGCCTTATACGGTGCTCTGCACCGTTCATTGTGCCCCCTAGCTGTGCCTTATACGGTGCTCTGCACCGTTCATTGTGCCCCCTAGCTGTGCCTTATACGGTGCTCTGCACCGTTCATTGTGCCCCCTAGCTGTGCCTTATACGGTGCTCTGCACCGTTCACTGTGCCCCATAGATGCTCCACATTAATCTCTGCCGCCGCCGCTGCTGCAATAAAAAAAAAAAAACACATACTCACCTCCCTTGATTGCAGCTCCCGGCGTCTCGTTCCGGCGCCTCCATCTTCCCGGCGTCTCTGCTCTGACTGATCAGGCAGAGGGCACCGCGCACACTATATGCGTCATCGCGCCCTCTGCCTGATCAGTCAGAGAGCGCAGACGCCGGGAAGATGGAGGCGCCGGCCGGGAAGATGGATCGGCGCCCGGCGGCTGGAACGAGGACAGGTGAATATAACATACTCACCTAGTCCTGGCGATCCTCGCGCTGTCCCCTCCTGTCTTCGGCGCTGCAGCTTCTTTCTCTATCAGCGGTCACCGGCACCGCTAATTAGAGAAATGAATAAGCGGCTCCGCCCCTATGGGAGGTGGAGCCGCTTATTCATTTCTGTAATGAGCGGTCCCACGTGACCGCTGAAGAGAGGAAGAAGCTGCAGCGCCGAAGCCCGTGGGACGGCAGGGACAGCGCGAGGATCGCTGGGACTAGGTAAGTATGCCTCAGCGCCCTCACCCCCTCACCTGCCGACCCCACCGCTACCGTGACTCGAGTATAAGCCGAGGGGGGCACTTTCAGCCCTAAAATTTGGGCTGAAAATCTCGGCTTATACTCGAGTATATACGGTAATTTACGGATTTTTGAAGTGACCTGCAGCCTTGTGTTTGAAAAAGGACTATGGGAACGTTAATGACCGGGCCAATTTTTACATTTCTGACCACTGTCTCTTTATGAAGGTATAACTCCGAAACGCTTCAACGGATCTTAGCGATTCTGAGACTGTTTTCTTGTAACATATTGTACTTCATGATAGTGGTAAAATTTCTTCGATATAACTTGCGTTTATTTGTGAAAAAAAAAATGGAAATTTGGTGAAAATTTTGAAAATTTCGCAATTTTTCAACTTTGAATTTTTATTCTGTTAAACCAGAGAGTTATGTGACACAATATAGTTAATAAATAACATTTCCCACATGTCAACTTTACATCAGCACAATTTTGGAAACAATTTTTTTTTTTTCTAGGAAGTTATAAGGGTTCAAATTTGACCAGCAATTTCTCATTTTTACAACAAAATTTACAAAACCATTTTTTTTAGGGACCACCTCACATTTGAAGTCATTTTGAGGGGTCTATATGGCAGAAAATACCCAAATGTGACACCATTCTAAAAACTGCACCCCTCAAGGTGCTAAAAACCACATTCAGGAAGTTTATTAACCCTTCAGGTACTTCACAGAAGCAGAAGCAACATGGAAGGAAAAAATTAACATTTTACTTTTTAGTCACAAAAATGTTCTTTCAGCAGTAATTTTTTTAATTTCCCAAGGGTAAAAAGAGAAAATGGACCTCAAAAGTTGTTGTCCAATTTGTCCTGAGTACGCTGATACCCCACTTGTGAGGGGGAACCACTTTTTGGGCGCATGGCAGGGCTCAGAATGAAAGGAGCGCCGTTTGACATTTTCAAGCTAAAATTGGCTGGAATTGAGACCTGACGCCATGTCGCGTTTGGAGAGCCCCTGATGTGCCTAAACAGTGGAAACCCCCCACAAGTGACCCCATTTTGGAAACTAGACCCCTAAGGAACTTATCTAGGTGTGTGGTGAGCACTTTTATCCCCCAAGTGCTTCACGAAAATTTATAACGACCGGGCGTGAAAATAAAAAGGGGATATAATTAAGCACACCAGTAGCGCTTCACAAACTGTGAATCCTGCAGCGGATACAAATACAGTGCCACCCTTCTGTATTAGTAGCTATAAACAGGTATATATATAAAAATAATCCGCGCTGGGTTCGCCAGTTTTGTGACCACTAAATACCTCCAAAAAAACAATAAATATTTGCACCTTTTATATGACAATAAAAACTATTAAAAAATAATAAGTTTGTGCTGTGTTTTAAAATAGCTCCACCGTGGAGCACAACATTACCATAAGGAAATTCTGAGCGAGATAATAAATTGATTTTTTACCTAGTGCGGTATAGTCGATAATATCCACAGTTCCCTTTAGTCAGTCTTTGTAAAAGTCCAAATGTGGAAAAATGCGGCTTCGGTGGAGTTTTTTTTCCTCTTTTGCTTTCACGTGAGCGGGCTCTGTTGTGAATTCTGTTGTCGAGCTCCCTCCTGTGGTCGTGAATGGTACTTCGGCGAGTTCTGTCTATGGGCTCCCTCTGGTGGCTATGAGTGAAGCTGCTGCTTCTGAGGTTCCTTACACAGGTGACGTGGTTTATCTTTTGGTTGGCTGCTCTATTTAACTCCTCTCAGATCGTTACTCCATGCCAGCTGTCAATGTTTTTGCATTTGTTCAGTTCGCTCCTGGATCTCTCTGGTGACCTGCCTTCTCCTGCAGAAGCTAAGTTCCTGATAGTCATTATTTGTTCACTGTTTTCTTGTCCAGCTGGTTATCATGATTTTGTCTTGCTAGCTGGAAGCTCTGGGATGCAGAGTGGCCCCTTCGCACCATGAGTTGGTGCGGAGGTCTTTTTTGCACACTCTGCGTGGTCTTTTGTAGGTTTTTGTGCTGATCGCAAAGTTACCTTTCCTATCCTCTGTCTATTTAGTAAGTCTGGCCTCCCTTTGCTGAAACCTGTTTCATTTCTGCATTTGTGACTTTCATCTTTACTCACAGTCAATATATGTGGGGGCTTCCTTTACCTTTGGGGAATTCTCTGAAGCAAGGTAGGCTTTATTTTCCATCTCTAGGGCTAGATAGCTCTTAGGCTGTGACGAGGCGCCTAGGGTCTGGTCAGGAGCGCTCCACGGCTATTTCTGGTGTGTGTGATAGGATTAGGGCTTGCGGTCAGCAGAGTTCCCACATCCCAGAGCTCGTCCTGTATGTGGTTTAACTATCAGGTCATTCCGGGTGCTCCTAACCACCAGGTCATAACAGGGCTCCAGGCAGTGCCCCGGCAGGCGGCAAACAGCCCTATGCTCGCTCACTGCTAGTAGCGACTAAGCGCTGTTGTGCAGCTCTCGGTTCTCTGCCTCTGTAGGACCTTGCGTGACATCACGGTCATGTGATTGCTCACGTGACTTGCTACAGATAGCACGGTGGACTAATTTCCTACTAGTTTCGGAATAGGACATATAAAAGGTGCAAATATTTATTGTTTTTTTGGAGGTATTTAGCGCGGATTATTTTTATATATATATATATATACCTGTGAAAATAAAAAATCCTATTTTTTCCCCAAACATGATCATTTAGTCCCCAATTTTTGATTTTCTCAAAGGTAAAAGGATAAATTGGACCCCAAAAGTTGTTGTCCAATTTGTCCTGAGTACGCTGATACCCCATATGTGGGGGGGGGAAACCACTGTTTGGGCGCATGGCAGGGCTCAAAAGGAAAGGAGCGTCGTTTGACATTTTCAAGCTAAAATTGGCTGGAATTGAGATCGGACGCCATGTCGCATTTGGAGAGCCCCTGATGTGCCTAAACAGTGGAAACCCCCCACAAGTGACCCAATTTTGGAAACTAGACCCCCTAAGGAACTTATCTAGATGTGTCGTGAGCACTTTTATACCCCAAGTGCTTCACTAAAGTCTATGAAAATAAAAAATTCTATTTTTTTCCCACAAAAATGATTTTTCAACCCCCAATTTTTTTATTTTCCCAAGGGTATCAGGAGAAATTGGACCCCAAAAGTTGTTGTCCAATTTGTCCTGAGTATGCTGGTACCCCATATGTGGGAGAAAACTACTGTTTGGCACACTTCGGGGCTCGGAAGGGAAGTAGTGACGTTTTGGAATGCAGACTGTGATGGAATTGTCTGCGGGCATCATGTTCCATTTGGTGAGCCCCTGATGTGCCTAAACAGTAGAAACTCCCCACAAGTGACCCCATTTTGGAAACTTGACCCCCTAAGGAACTTACTTAGATGTGCCCCCTCTTTGGAACTAATCTACTGGTTCCTGTTAAGTAAATTAGTAGTGCATGGAGGTGTGGTACAATTTGAAGCAGTCCTTCATACACAGGCCAGGTTTGTCGGGGCAGGTGTCGCATTGATAGATGGTGTCCTTGCGTACTCCTCTTTTGTAGCACACTCTGCACCTTTTTTGCGGCTTACCTTTTCTATCAGTTGGCGGGACCACCCCCGGAAAATGCTGACCTGGTACGATACGAGCACCCTCAGTTCCGGAAGTACTGGGGCCCGCTCCTTCCCTCGTGCCAAATATCAGGGCCTTAACCACTACCTCCTGGAACTGAAGGTACGACTTATCAGTGTGTCGTGCACATCGTGACAGCAGGGAAACGTTGAGCATTGCCATTTGTACGATGTACATGGACAGCTTTTTGTACCACACCTTGGCCTTCCTCAAAGCACTGTACGTTTGGAGAAGTTGATCGGAGAGATCAACGCTCCACATGTTTTTGTTGTACCCCAGTACACAGTCTGGTTTGCAGACCTGTGTAGAGGTACCCCGTACACTGCCGAGGGCACTGCCATCACCGTGTATGGTGGTCAAGAGAAGGACATCCCTCTTGTCCTTGTACTTGACTACCAGCAGGTGGTCGCTACATTGGGCTTTGCTCTCACCTTTCCTGAGCATCTGCCCAAGTAGCGTCTTCGGGAGGCCTCTCTGATTTTTGCGGAAAAGTACCGCAGGCGGGGTACCTCGCGCAAAGACGGATTTGTAGAGTGGGATGCTGGAATAAAAGTTATCGGTGTAGAGGTGATAACCTTTATCCAGCAGTGGGTGCACCAAATCCCACACAATTTTCCCACTCACTTCCAGGATGGAAGGACACTCAGGCGGTTCAATCCTGCAGTCCTTCCCTTTGTACACTCTAAAGCTGTAGGTGTACCCTGAGGTACTCTCACACAGCTTGTAGAGTTTGATTCCGTACCTGGCCCTTTTGCTGGGCAGGTATTGACAGAATCTGAGCCGCCCCTTAAAATGAACCAAGGACTCATCCACGCAGATGTCCCTTTTGTTCACGTACACTTCAGCAAACTTTTTGCTGAAGTGTTCGATGACCGGCCGAACTTTGAACAGACGGTCAAAATTGGGGTCATCTCGTGCGGGTCACCGTGCATTATCGTTGTAATGTAGGAACTTATGGATGGCCTCAAAACGCGTCCGAACCATGACCATTCGGAACACTGGAGTGTTATATAAAATATCTACACTCCAATATTGCCGAATTTCTGGCTTCTTCACGATCCCCATGTGGAGGACCAGGCCCCAAAACTGCATCATTTCAACTGCGTCTACAGGAGACCAGTTAGAAAATGATGAACCGGGGTTTTGCTCCAAAAATTGCCGAGCATACAAATTAGTTTGCTCCACCATGAGGTTAACGAAAGCCTCAGAGAAAAAGACTTTGAAAAAGTCTATTTCTGTGAGGCCGGTGGTGTCAAACTTGATTCCTGATTCTGCCACAAAATCAGGAATCAGTGACTCGTAATTTTCGGGGGGCGAGGTTCATATGGGGTCCGAAGAGGGTCGCGCTGGTTCATCTTCAGGAGTGGGTGCTGCCTGATCTCTCTCCCGGGGCGTCTGCGTGGCGGTTCCGGACCCGAGTAGGAAGATGAGGAGGAGGAGGAAGAGGATGAAGAATCTGAAGAGTAAAGGAATGTGGGATCCTCTTCCTCGATATCAGTGTCGGAGGCAAGGAAAGCATATGCCTCCTCCAATGAATAGCGCTGCTGGGACGAACGGGACATTTTTTTTGTGAGTATGGTGCTTGGGTGTAATATTTCTTGGTATCTATGTGTACGTGTGGGGGGGGGGGGATAGTGTTTGGTGCAAACTATTCTGAAAGGAAAAAGCTAAAGGAAAAAAAAGCAAATAGGGAAAAAAAATACCTGTGAAAGGAAAAAGGAAAAGTCTAAAACAGCAGGCCCTAGCTCTGATAAGTGAACTGCGTCACTTATCAAAGTTCGGCGGCTGCTGGGTGTGTGAACGGGGACGTGAAAAAAAAAACGGCAGGCACGAGAGCTCTGATAAGTGAACCGCGTCACTTATCAAAGTTCAACAGCGGCTGGGTGCGCGGACGGGGATGTAAAAAAAAAAACGAAAGTCACGGGTTTAGACGCAGCGGCTGGGTGCACGGACAGGGATGTGGAAAAAAAAAGAAACGAAAGGCACGGGTTTAGACGCAGCGGCTAGGTGGGCGCAAGGGGATGTGAAAAAAAAAAAAAAGAAACAAGGCACGGGTTTAGACGCAGCGGCTGGGTGCGCGGACGGGGATGTGGGAAAAAAAAAAAGAAATGAAAGGCACGGGTTTAGACGCAGCGGCTGGGTGCGCAGACGGGGATGTGGAAAAAAAGAAACGAAAGGCACGGGTTGAAGTAAGATCGGGCCGGGATCGGGGATGAACACTTACGTTTGTAGTTTTTCTTCTGTCTTCTTTCTTTTTTCTTTAGCAAGAATTGTGGTGTCACAGGCTACTGTGGCACCACAAGTTTCAGCACAGGAGGGAATCTGTCAGGGTGACCACTCTGCAGGAATCCTCACCAAGTGTGAGGATTCCTGAAGAGCGGTCAGACAGGTCAGGGACAGGTGAGACAGGTCACAGAGCGGTCACACCGCTGCTGTGACCTGTCATTGGTGGGATCGAATGATTATATCAATCCCACCAATCAGAGGAGGCCCTGGTGACGCCGGTGTTGCTAGGCACCAGCCTATGATCGGAGCTCACAGCTCCGATCATAGGCAGGTCACCATCAGGGCACAGCGCGGGCACACTGCTGCTGTGCCCTGATTGGCAGAGCTGCAGGATCTGGCAATGGAGGTAGCAGGGAGATGAGGCAGGGCACAGGCTCCATGGCATGCATTTCCAAGCAGGGCACAGCGCGGTAACACCGTTACTGTGCCCTGCGATTGGCGCGATCGATGTGATCGTCGATCTCGCCAATCCGGCAGGTCTGTGCCCTCTGATTGGCGCGATCGACGATCACATCGATCGCGCCAATCAGAGCAGCAGGGCAGCTGAAGAAGGCTCCGGATGAGGTAGTTTCAGGCAGGGCTCAGCGCGGTAACACCGCCGCTGTGCCCTGCGATTGGCGCGATCAATGTGATCGTCGATCGCGCCAATCCGGGGGGTTTTGGCCGGTGCCTGGGTTGCCAGGCACCGGCCCCAGGATCGAGTACATCGGTACTGCATGGAGCATTATATGGGGCATATTTATATATGGAGCATCTTAAGGGGCCATAATGAACTGCATGGAGCATTATATGTGGCACATTTGTATATGGAGCATTTTATGGGGCGTATTTTAATATGGAGCATTATATGGGGCCCATCATGACCTGCATGGAGCATTATATGGGGCTCCTGATTCAAAAACACTTAACCTACTGATGTCTCAATTAATTTTACTGTTATTGGTATCTATTTTTATTTTTGAAATTTACCAGTAGCTGCTGCATTTCCCACCCTAGGCTTATACTCGAGTCATTAAGTTTTCCCAGTTTTTTGTGGCAAAATTAGGGGAGGGGGTCGGCTTATACTCCGGTTGGCTTATACTCGAGTATATACGGTAGTTTTTCTCACCTTCCGACGGCTCCCATTCTCCTCATCGGCACTCCCGGTACGTTCCATTCACAGGGATGCTTTGCGCGAAGGAGCTTTGTGACGTCACAGTGTCGTAACTGCGACGTCATCCCAGGTCCTTCGCGCAATGCATCCCTGGGAACGGAAGCCGCCGCGTGCACTTCTGAGCGCCGGGAATCCTTATTTTTTATTTTAATTCTTTTTTTTACAGAAATATGGATCCCAGGGCCTGGAGGAGAGTCTCCTCTCCTGCAGACCCTGGGTACCATCCGCACATGAAGCGCTCACTTTACACATGGTGGGCATAGCCACATGCATAAAGTGATCGTTTCAATGCAATCCTATGGCGGTGGAATCACAGTGATTCCACAGATATAATGAACATGCTGCAGATTTTACCTCTGCGATTTTGCAGCAGGAAAATCCGCAGCATGGTGTTAGGTCTAGAGGAACGCACCAAATAATTATAAGGATGGTATAAGGTGCTTTCGCAGCCCGGGGTCCGCCGTGCAGAAATGTAACCTGCTGCTGAGTAATGACGGACTATATGGTGGTATAATGTGGATACACACACGGGTTAGCTTCACCCGGTATGAAGGAAGAGAACCCTCTTGCGTCACAGGGCCGTGGCACCACACAAACAGCGCAATCAGAGAATCACAGAACTCTGTCCCAGATCTCAGGGAAAGAGTTCCTCTAGACCTGTTGCGCTCGTCACCGCTACTGGGGTGTCAGATTAACAGATCCAATAATTTTCTGCACAAGAGTGCGTGCAGTCCCGCTCTGGCGGACGCCACTAACTACCTAGACTTGGGTCAGGAAACCGCTCTATTAGCGCACAGCGCCGCACTGACGGTCACTGCTATCAGACGCTGTATCGTGTACTAGCTGTGCGGGATAGCACTGTCAGGCGCTAGGTAGCTTCCACCATTCGCGAACAGTCAACAACACTAGGGATGGGAATGATTTGGAGCTTTCATCCATCGACAGGTATACGTCCACACACACAATAATAAGCTTATACTAGCGCATGGCCGTGCGGCCATGAAAACCTTTTATAGCGGAAGCTCTCCAGGACCTAGTGGCCCAATAGGAGCTTCTACAGGACCTGAACATGTGACCCCCGACCTCCAATGAGAGGTCGTCCCTTGGGCATGCTCAGAAGAAGAAAGCAGGACTTAGTCCCACGGATGCCTGCTCGCCGCTAATCAGTACTGGTTACAATGGCAGAGCCTGGAAGGACAACAGTAACCAGCCACACAGTATCAGCTTGAGCCAGATGTTGGGACCGACGTCTCTGCTGAGCAGGCTCCACTGCGGCTGAAGGAGAATGGGAGACTGCAGTGGAGATGGTTCGAGACTCCCCCTGTGCAGCGGTAGGAACTCGACACCTAACATGCCCCCTCTCCTTTGGCCTTGCTACGCTAGAAGGCAGCTGCGGAGCCAGAATGTGCTCAACAGGCTCCCAGGACCAGTCCTCTGGGCCATGACCCTTCCAGTCCACCAAATAGAATTTTTTGCCACGTACCACCTTACACCCCATGATGGCATTCACCTCGTATTCATCCGTGGACGAGCCCGATGTCCCGGCAGATGACTCGGAAAACCGGGACATATGGATGGGCTTTAGGAAGGACACATGAAATGTGTCGGTGATGCCTAGGCGTGGAGGAAGGGCCAGATGATAGACCACAGGATTAACCTGTTCCAGAACTTGAAGGGACCTAGGTAGCGAGGCGCAAACTTAGTGGACTCAACTCACAGCCTGATGTTACGGGTGGAGAGCCACACTAAATCGCCATGAGCAAAGGTCGGAATAGAGCCTGTCACCCTGGAGTCGGCGGAAGACACTGGCATGGCTACAGGAACCCGCGGATGCTGGCTGTAATTAAGGAGGAATGGGGTCTGCCCAGTGGAGTCGGCGCAAACTCCCCCCATGGCAGCAAGGATGCCCAGTCATCCTGCCTGGCTGAGACAAAATGTCGCAGGTATGTGACCAGGGTCTGGTTGGCCCTCTCTACCAACCCATTCGTCTCGGGATCGTATGCTGAAGACAGATTCAGCTCGATGCTGAGAAGACTACAAAGCTCTCTCCAGAACCGAGACGCAAATTGAGGACCCCGTTTACTGAAAGATTTGTCTGGCATACAGTGTAGGTAGAAAACATGCTTAACCCCTTCCCGACCTTTGACGCATACGCTGCGTCATGAAAGTCGGTGCCATTCCGACCCATGACGCAGCATATGCGTCATGGAAAGATGGCGTCCCTGCAGGCCGGGTGAAAGGGTTAACTCCCATTTCACCCGATCTGCAGGGACAGGGGGAGTGGTAGTTTAGCCCAGGGGGGGTGGCTTCACCCCCTCGTGGCTACGATCGCTCTGATTGGCTGTTGAAAGTGAAACTGCCAATCAGAGCGATTTGTAATATTTCACCTAAAAAACTGGTGAAATATTACAATCCAGCTATGGCCGATGCTGCAATATCATCGGCCATGGCTGGAAACACTTATGTGCACCCACCCCACCCCTCCGATCGCCCCCCCAGCCCCCCGATCTGTGGTCCGCTCCCCTCCGTCCTGTGCTCCGCTCCCCCGTCCTCCTGTCCGCTTCCCCGTGCACCAATCACACCCCCCGCGCTCCAATCAAACCCCCCCCGCACTCCGATCCCCCCCCCCGCACACAGCGACCCCCCCGTGCTCCGATCCACCCCCCCGCACAGCGATCCCTCACCCCGTGCTCCAATCCTTCCCCGTGCTCCAATCCTCCCTCCCGTGTTCCGATCCACCCCCCCCCATGATCCGATCCACCCCCCCGTGCTCCGACGCCCCCCCCCGTGCCCTGATCTCCCCCCCCCCCTTATACTTATCTGGCCGCCCGAGGTCCGTCCGTCTTCTTTCCTGGGCGCCGCCATCTTCCAGAGTGAATTTTGATCACTGAGATATAACCTATCTCAGTGATCAAAATAAAAAAAATAGTAAATGACCCCCCCCCCCCCCTTTGTCACCCCCATAGATAGGGACAATAAAAAAAATAAAGAATTTTTTTTTTTTCCACTAAGGTTGGGGTAAGAACTAGGGTTAGGGGTAGGGGTAGGGTTAGGGCTAGGGTTAGGGTTTCGGTATGTGCACACGTATTCTGGTCCTATGCGGATTTTTCCGCAGCGGATTTGAAAAATCCACAGTGCTAAACCGCTGCCGATTTATCGTGGATTTACCGCGGTTTTTCTGCGCATTTCACTGCGGTTTTACAACTGCGATTTTCTATTGGAGCAGTTGTAAAACCGCTGCGGAATCCGCAGAAAGAAGTGACATGCTGCGGAATGTAAACCGCTGCGTTTCCGTGCAGTTTTTCCGCAGCATGTGTACAGCGATTTTTGGTTCCCATAGGTTCACATTGAACTGTAAACTCATGGGAAACTGCTGCGGATCCGCAGCGTTTTCCGCAGCGTGTGCACATACCTTTAGAATTAGGCTATGTGCACACGGTGCGGATTTGGCTGAGGATCCGCAGCAGTGTTCCATCAGGTTTACAGTACCATGTAAACATATGGAAAACCAAATCCGCTGTGCCCATGGTGCAGAAAATACCGCGCGGAAACGCTGCGTTGTATTTTCCGCAGCATGCCAATTCTTTGTGCGGATTCCGCAGCGTTTTACACCTGTTCCTCAATAGGAATCCACAGGTGAAATCCGCACAAAAAACACTGGAAATCCACGGTAAATCCACAGGTAAAACGCAGTGCCTTTTACCCGCGGATTTTTCAAAAATGGTGCTGAAAAATCTCATACGAATCCGCAACGTTGGCACATAGCCTTAGAGTTGGGTTGGAATTAGGGTTGTGGTTAGGGTTAGGGGTGTGTTGGGGTTAGGGTTGTGGTTAGGGGTGGGTTAGGGTTGTGATTAGGGTTACGGCTACAGTTGGGATAAGGGTTAGGGGTGTGTTGGAGGTAGAATTGAGGGGTTTCCACTGTTTAGGCACTTCAGGGGGTCTCCAAACGCAACATGGCGCCACCATTGATTCCAGCCAATCTTGTATTCAAAAATTCAAATGGTGCTCCCTCACTTCCGAACCCCGACGTGTGCCCAAACAGTGGTTTACCCCCACATATGGGGTACCAGCATACTCAGGACAAACTGCGCAACAATTACTGGGGTCCAATTTCTCCTGTTACCCTTGAGAAAATAAAAAATTGCTTGCTAAAACATCATTTTTGAGGAAAGAAAAATGATTTTTTATTTTCACGGCTCTGCGTTGTAAACGTCTGTGAAGCACTTGGGGGTTCAAAGTGCTCACCACATATCTAGATAAGTTCCTTGGGGGGTCTAGTTTCCAAAATGGGGTCACTTGTGGGGGGTTTCTACTGTTTAGGCACACCAGGGGCTCTGCAAACGCAACGTGACGCCCGCAGACCATTCCATCAAAGTCTGCATTTCAAAAGTCACTACTTCCCTTCTGAGCCCCCACGTGTGCCCAAACAGTGGTTTACCCCCACACATGGGGCATCAGCGTACTCAGGAGAAACTGGACAACAACTTTTGTGGTCCAATTTCTCCTGTAACCCTTGGGAAAATAAAAAATTCTGGGCTAAAAAATTATTTTTGAGGAAAGAAAACGTATTTATTATTTTCACGGCTCTGCGTTATAAACTTCTGTAAAGCACTTGGGGGTTGAAAGTGCTCACCACACATCTAGATAAGTTCCTTTGGGGGTCTAGTATCCAAAATGGGGTCACTTGTGGGGGGTTTCTACTGTTTAGGCACACCAGGGGCTCTGCAAACGCAACGTGACGCCCGCAGACCATTCCATCAAAGTCTGCATTTCAAAAGTCACTACTTCCCTTCTGAGCCCCCACGTGTGCCCAAACAGTGGTTTACCCCCACACATGGGGCATCAGCGTACTCAGGAGAAACTGGACAACAACTTTTGTGGTCCAATTTCTCCTGTAACCCTTGGGAAAATAAAAAATTCTGGGCTAAAAAATTATTTTTGAGGAAAGAAAACGTATTTATTATTTTCACGGCTCTGCGTTATAAACTTCTGTAAAGCACTTGGGGGTTGAAAGTGCTCACCACACATCTAGATAAGTTCCTTTGGGGGTCTAGTTTCCAAAATGGGGTCACTTGTGGGGGGTTTCTACTGTTTAGGCACACCAGGGGCTCTGCAAACGCAATGTGACGCCCGCAGACCATTCCATCAAAGTCTGCATTTCAAAAGTCACTACTTCCCTTCTGAGCCCCCACGTGTGCCCAAACAGTGGTTTACCCCCACACATGGGGTATCAGCGTACTCAGGAGAAACTGGACAACAACTTTTGTGGTCCAATTTCTCCTGTAACCCTTGGGAAAATAAAAAATTCTGGGCTAAAAAATTATTTTTGAGGAAAGAAAACGTATTTATTATTTTCACTGCTCTGTGTTATGAACTTCTGTGAAGCACTTGGCGGTTCAAAGTGCTCACCTCACATCTAGATAAGTTCCTTTCGGGGTCTAGTTTCCAAAATGGGGTCACTTGTGGAGGGTTTCTACTGTTTAGCCACATCAGGGGCTCTGCAAACGCAACGTGACGCCCACAGAGCATTCCATCAAAGTCTGCATTTCAAAACGTCACTACTTCACTTCCGAGCCCCAGCATGTGCCTAAACAGTGGTTTACCCCCACATATGGGGTATCAGCGTACTCAGGAGAAACTGGACAACAACTTTTGGGGTCAAATTTCTCCTGTTACCCTTGGGAAAATAAAAAATTGCGGGCTAAAATTCATTTTTGAGAAAATAATTTTTTTTTTTTATTTTCATGGCTCTGCGTTATAAACTTCTGTGAAGCACTTGAGGGTTCAAAGTGCTCACTACACATCTAGATTAGTTCCTTTGGGGGTCTAGTTTCCAAAATGTGGTAATTTGTGGGGGATCTCCAATGTTTAGGCACACAGGGGCTCTCCAAACGCGACATGGTGTCCGCTAATGATTGGAGATAATTTTCCATTTAAAAAGCCAAATGGCGTGCCTTCCCTTCTGAGCCCTGCCGTGCGCCCAAACAGTGGTTTACCCCCACATATGGGGTATCTGCATACTCAGGACAAACTGTACAACAACATTCGTGGTCCAATTTCTCCTATTACCATTGGCAAAATAGGAAATTCCAGGCTAAAAAATCATTTTTGAGAAAAGAAAAATTATTTTTTATTTTCATGGCTCTGCATTATAAACTTCTGTGAAGCACCTGGGGGTTTAAAGTGCTCAGTATGCATCTAGATAAGTTCCTTGGGGGGTCTAGTTTCCAAAATGGGGTCACTTGTGGGGGAGCTCCATTGCATAGGCACACAGGGGCTCTCCAAATGCGACATGGTGTCCGCTAACAATTGGAGCTAATTTTCCATTCAAAAAGTTAAAAGGCGCGCCTTCCCTTCCGAGCCCTGCCGTGTGCCCAAACAGTGGTTTACCCCCACATATGAGGTATCGGCGTACTCGGGAGAAATTGCTCAACAAATTTTAGGATCCATTTTATCCTATTGCCCATGTGAAAATGAAAAAATTGAGGCGAAAATAAATTTTTTGTGAAAAAAAAGTACTTTTTCATTTTTATGGATCAATGTGTGAAGCACCTGAGGGTTTAAAGTGCTCACTAGGCATCTAGATAAGTTCCTTGGGGGGTCCAGTTTCCAAAATGGGGTCACTTGTGGGGGAGCTCCAATGTTTAAGCACACAGGGTCTCTCCAAACGCGACATGGTGTCCGCTAACGATGGAGATAATTTTTCATTCAAAAAGTCAAATGGCGCTCCTTCCCTTCCGAGCCTTACTATGTGCCCAAACAGTGGTTTACCCCCACATGTGAAGTATCGGTGTACTCAGGAGAAATTGCCAAACAAATTTTAGGATCCATTTTATCCTGTTGTCCATGTGAAAATGAAAAAATTGAGGCTAAAAGAATTTTTTTGTGAAAAAAAAGTACTTTTTCATTTTTACGGATCAATTTGTGAAGCACCTGGGGGTTTAAAGGGCTCACTATGCATCTAGATAAGTTCCTTGGGGCGTCTAGTTTCCAAAATGGGGTCACTTGTGGGGGAGCTCCAATTTTTAGGCACACGGGGGCTCTCCAAATGTGACATGGTGTCCGCTAAAGAGTGCAGCCAATTTTTCATTCAAAAAGTCAAATGGCGCTCCTTCCCTTCCAAGCCCTGCCGTGCGCCCAAACAGTGGTTTACCCCCACATATGAGGTATCAGCGTACTCAGGACAAATTGGACAACAACGTACGTGGTTCAGTTTCTCCTTTTACCATTGGGAAAATAAAAAAATTGTTGCTGAAAAATCATTTTTGTGACTAAAAAGTTAAATGTTCATTTTTTCCTTCCATGTTGCTTCTGCTGCTGTGAAGCACCTGAAGGGTTAATAAACTTCTTGAATGTGGTTTTGTGCACCTTGAGGGGTGCAGTTTTTAGAATGGTGTCACTTTTGGGTATTTTCAGCCATATAGACCCCTCAAACTGACTTCAAATGTGAGGTGGTCCCTAAAAAAAATGGTTTTGTAAATTTCGTTGTAAATATGAGAAATCGCTGGTCAAATTTTAACCCTTATAACTTCCTAGCAAAAAAAAATTTTGTTTCCAAAATTGTGCTGATGTAAAGTAGACGTGTGGGAAATGTTATTTATTAACTATTTTGTGTCACATAACTCTCTGGTTTAACAGAATAAAAATTCAAAATGTGAAAATTGCGAAATTTTCAAAATTTTCGCCAAATTTCCGTTTTTATCACAAATAAACACAGAATTTATTGACCTAAATTTACCACTAACATGAAGCCCAATATGTCACGAAAAAACAATCTCAGAACCGCTAGGATCCATTGAAGCGTTCCTGAGTTATTACCTCATGAAGGGACACTGGTCAGAATTGCAAAAAACGGCAAGGTCTTTAAGGTCAAAATAGGCTGGGTCATGAAGGGGTTAATAAACAACACCTCCAAGGCTCATGCAGAAATTAGACGTGGAAGAAGCACCAAGTGCACCATTTTGGAAAAATGGTCGGTGACTACCCAAATAATGGTGCAGCTACGGGACTTGAGTAAGCCCACCACGTAGTCCATCCTGCCCATCTCCCAGGGCCTGTCCGCCACCGGCAGGGGGTAAAGTAGCCCAGCAGGCCGTTGTCGAGGAGACTTATTCTTGGTGCAGAAGACACACGCCCGAATATAGTCTCCGACTTCAGGGGCCATATGCGGCCACCTGTACGTCCTCACCAGAAGCTCAGATGTCCTCTTGGTCCCAAAATGTCCACTCACCCTGGACGAGTGAGCCCAAAAGAGAACTTGGTCGCAAATTAGATGTCCAAAAGGTCTTGCCCTGGGGCAGAGACTCTAGCGAAACCGGGACCACGGTCCTCAGGCTCTCAAAAGGGACAATTAACCGAGGCCCCTCCTCTACTGATGACACTATGGAACGAGAGAGAGCTTTGGCACGGATGTTCTTCTCTCCTGAAAGTTAATGGAGGGTGAAATGGAAGCTGGAAAAGAACAAGGACCATCTAGCCTGGCGAGAGTTTAGCCGCTGGGCAGTCTGTAAATAAAGCAAATTTTTGTGGTCGGTATATACTTGGAAGGGAAAATGAGCCCCCTCCAGGAGGTGTCTCCACTCCGAGAGGGCCAACTTCATAGCTAGCAACTCCCTGTCCCTGATGGAATAATTCCTCTCCGCTGATGTGAAGGTCTAGGAGAAAAAGAAGCAAGGATGCTTCCGACCTTGAGCATCCTTTTGGAAGAGGACTGTTCCAGCACCGACGGATGAGGCATCCACCTCCATTATAAATGGTTTACATCGGGGCGATGTAGGATATGAGCGCTCGCAAAATGAGACTTAATAGAGAGGAAGGCCTTGGAGACCTCCTCCGACCACACTTTGGGATATGCTGCCTTGGTGAGGGCTACCAAGGGAGCTACCAAAGTTGAGAAGTGGGGAATGAACTGGCGATAATAGTTAATGAATCCCATAAAGCGCTGCACGGCTTTGAGAGAATGGGGTTCCTGCCAGTCCATCACAGCCTGTAGCTTGGCAGGATCCGTAGCCAATCCCTAGGCGGAGATGATATAGCCAAGGAAAGGCAAGGACTCCTGCTCAAACACACACTTCTCCAACTTGGCATAGAGGGAGTTTGCCCGTAGGAGGTCGAAGACTTTGCAAACATCTCTCCGGTGGGGGTCTATATCTGGAGAGCAGATGAGAATATCATCCAGACTACGACCGAGGTGGTGAGCATATCCCGGAAGATATCATTCACAAAGTCTTGGAAAACGGCAGGAGCATTACAGAGCCCGAAGGGCATCACCAGGTATTCATTTTGCCCATCATTGGTGTTAAGTGCCGTCTTCCATTCGTCCCCCTCTCGGATGCGAATCAGGTTTTAAGCACCCCACAGATCAAGCTTAGTAAATACCCTTGCTCCCTGCAAATCGAATAGCTCAGATATCAGTGGCAGAGGGTATTTGTTCTTAACGGTGATTGCGCTAAGACCCCTGTAATCTATGCATGGACGTAGTTCTCTGTTCTTCTTCTGCACGAAGAAGAACCCTGCCCCTGCAGGTCACACTGACTTCTTAATGAATCCTCCTGCCAGATTCTCCTGAATGTATTGGGTCATCGCCTCCATCTCCAGGAAAGATAGGGGATAGACTCTACTCCGGGGAGGCTCTGCACCAGGCAAGAGGTCAATGGGACCTTTCATAGGGGCGGTGGGGTGGAAGGGTCTCTGCAGGCCTCTTGGAGAACACGTCTGCATAGGGCCAGTAGTGCTTGGGGAGAGAAGAAAGATCTGCAGGTGCTTCAGTAGTAGCAACCTGAACACACTCCCTCAGACATCTACCCTCGCAAGATGCACTCCATCCCAGAATTCTCACAGAGGACCACTCTATATGAGGAGAGTGGTAGCGTAGCCATGGTATTCCTAACAGAAGCTCATCAATTCATTCGGGAATGACTAGCAGGGAGATAATCTCCTGATTGAATGGAGACATGGATAAAGTAAATGGGATGGTCTGGTGTGTTATTTGTGAGGGCAGAGTCGGCCCATTCACCACTAGTACAGTCACCGGCTTGACGACCATCACAAGGGGTATTGCGTGGTGGCGTTGGACGAAGGCTGAGGACGTAAAATTCCCCTCCGCCCCGGTATCCACACACAGCTCAACTGTAAGAGTGGATGGGCCAAAGGTGATTGTCCCTTTGAAGGACAGTTTGGAGGAAAACGTCGCCGTGTCTAGTGTACCTCCTACATCCACTAGACGCTGACGGTTTCCCGACCTCTGGGAACATCTGGAGGCAAGATGTCCTGACCGCCGGTAGACATGACAGACCTTGAGTGCACAAGCGATCTGAGACTTAGATCCCGCTCGTGACACCTCCATGGCCTCATGTGGCTCGAACGCCTGGACCGGAGATTCCAGAGGTATGGCGAAGGTGGGAGCCAGCCGAAACCTCTGCCTACACTTGGCTCGCTCCAACCTTCGCTCGTTAAAACGAAGGTCGATGCGAGTTGATACAGCTTTTAACTCCTCCAGTGTGGTGGGAGTCTCCCTAGTGGCCAAAGCGTCCTTACATGGTCAGCCAGCGCCCTCCAAAATACAGGGATGAGGGCTTTATCCGGCCACTCCAGCTCAGATACTAAAGTTCGGAAGTGGACGGAAAAATGGCTGACCAGGGATGACCCCTGTGTCAGTGCCAGCAGTTGGAACGCTGTATCATGGGTGACTTGAGGTCCCAAAAAGACCTGTTTCTGAGTGCTCAGGAACCGCAGAGCACTCTGCACCACATGATCATCATGTTCCCACAGCAGTGTAGCCCAGTCCAACGTGCTGTCCGACAAGAGAGATATTATGAATCCCACTTTAGCCCGCTCTGAGGGGAAACGTGCAGCTAGAAGCTCAAGATGTATCGCACATTGGTTCACGAATCCCCTGCATGACTTGATATTGCCAGAGTAGTTGTCTGGCAACGGGAGGTGGGATAAGGTCGGAACAGGGGTGTCAGTGGACAAACTAGCTGCAGCCACGCTAGCAGCCTGAACAGCTACTGCGGTAACATCCACAGTCGAGGTTGTGCGCTCGAGATCCGCCAACCAGCCCTCCAGCTGCTGGATGTACCGCTGCAGTCGCTGTTCATCCGACATTACTAGCCAGACCCTGGCGCAAGTATAATATTAGGGCTAGCGGAGCGCACCAAATAATTATAAGGATGGTATAAGGTATGTTCGCAGCAAGGGGTCCACTGTGCAGAGATGGAACCTGCTGCTGAGTAATGATGGGCTATATGGTGGTATAATGTGGATACACACACGGGTTAGCTTCACCCGGTTTGAAAGAAGCGAACCCTGTTGCATCACAGGGCTGCTGTACCGCACAAAGAGCGCAAGCAGAGAGTCACAGAACTCTGTCCCAGGACTAATGGAAAGAGTTCCTCTAGACTTCTTGCGCTTGACACGGCTACTCGGGTGTCAGATTAACAACTAATTTTGAACGCACAAGAGTGCGTGCAGTGCCGCTCTGGCGGACGCCACTAACCACCCAGACTTGGGTCAGGAAAGCGCTCTAATAGCGCACAGCGCCGCACTGGCGGTCACTGCTATCAGACGCTGTATCGTGTGCTAGCTGTGCGGGATAGCACTGTGCTAGGTAGTTTCCACCATTCGCGAACAGTCAACAACACTAGGTATGGGAATGATTCGGAGCTTTCATCCATCGACAGGCATACATCCACACACACACAATAATATGTTTATACTAGCGCATGGCCGTGCAGCCACGTAAACCTTTTATAGATCAAGCTCTCCAGGACCTTCCTAGTGGTCCAATAGGAGCTGCTACAGGACCTGAGCATGTGACCACTGACCTCCAATGAGAGGTCGTCCCTTGGGCATGCTCAAAAGAAGAAAAGCAGGACTTAGTCCCAGGAATGCCTGCTCGCCGCTGATCAGTACTGGTTACAATGGCTGAGCCTAGAAGGACACCAGTAACCAGCCGCACAGTATCAGCTTGAGCCAGACGCTTGGACCAATGGTTTTGCTGAGCAGGCTCTACTGTGGCTGGAGGAGAATGGGAGACCGCAGTGGAAATGGCTCGAGATTCCCCCTGTGCAGCGGCGGGAACTCGACACCTAACAGATGGGCACAGCAACTGCGGAATCGCATGGGAATGCGTTTTTTAAGCGTTTCCGCCTTAGCAAAAAAACGCAACGTGGGCACACAGCCTGTGTTGCACCTAAATTTTGCAACTTTTCAGAGCTTTTATTACAGAATGAATGAATCAAACCCTTTCTTTTGTTTCCTCATTCTGTGAATGCATGAGGATAATGTTTCTATATTCTGAGGTAGAATATAGTATTTAGTTATTCCTGATCTTCGCTGAGAAGTGAATACAAATGCATGCAGCCTATTTAAAATTCTTAAATTTGTGCAACTGCTACTAATGTGGCACCACAGTACTTGTCCAAACCGACTACAATTGAATCAATGTCTTATTCTAGAAAAGAACTAAATGTGCAGGGGTTTACAACCTTTCTATCCGCTTCTTAAAATCTGCCAGAGTCAGAAATTCACCGACTTCATGTTGTTATAACAATGACAGACATATTCATTAACTGCACTCACATCTATTGGTACTAGATAATACCAAAACTCATGAAGAGATCCATAGGAAATATTAAAATAATGAAACTTTATTAATAATACCGTAAATAAAATTATACTAAAATACAGCAGAATGCATCACAGGGGAAGACCACAGTAGTAAACAAATATAGAGAGCTTATAAGGAACCATAAGTGCCTATGAATAAGGCAAAAAGCAGAGGACTATAGAAAGAGCAGTTAATAAAATTCAAAAAGTATAAATTCACAAAGGGAAGGAAAAATGGAACAAGTCCTAAAAATCCTCACAATAAGTAACTCAAAGCAAAGATCAGTAAATAACCCAAAATAAAGACCAACTTAGTCCTATCACTGCTATTAAGTATATATATAAATGGCTATTTTCAGTCATCAGTATAAACTCAATTATAGAGGGATCATAAACATATTAAACAAATGGTGTCATAATACATTACCTCAAATGAGTGGACCCGAGCACTCCCCCCCCACCCCAATGCATGTTTCGCCGCTGGTTTCTTCCGGGGGCATGGCCAAGTGAGGGGTAGTGGGCTATTTAAATATATCCCCAGCCAATCAAAGAAGGACTGCGTGACTCATCAGGCATGGTGGTGCATGATGCTAATGCTATGCCCTGTATCTAATATCACTTCCCTGACAGTGATCTCATGAACCACAAACAGTGAAAGCAAGCAGTCATGTATAAAGCGCTTCCGGGAGTGAGACGGGGTCAGGTAAAAAGCACATGCGCGCCGTCTTAGAGCCCATACAATTGAGGAAAACAGGTATGGACACAGCAGACCATATAAATAGAATACCGATGCACTTAAAGTGATATAAAGAAAAAAGTGTATTAATATAAAGATCTAGTGACCGGCACATATCTAAGTAGGAAAAAATTGCAATGATAAATCAATCATTTAATCTATTCAAAAAAGAAAAATAAATGAAATTAAAAAACCAAATGTAACACAGACTTTAATAAAAGAGTGCCGATAAATAGATTACCGTTTACACTCGAGTATAAGCCGACCCGAGTATAAGCCAACCCCCCTAATTTTGCCACAAAAAACTGGGAAAACTTAATGACTCGAGTATAAGCCTAAGGTGGGAAATGCAGCAGCTACCGGTAAATTTAAAAAATAAACATAGATACCAAAAAAAGTAAAATTAATTGAGACATCAGTAGGTTAAGTGTTTTTGAATATCCATATTGAATCAGGAGCCCCATATAATGCTCCATGCAGTTCATGATGGGCCCCATAAGATGCTCCATACAAAATATGTCCCATATAATGCTCCATAAAGTTTATGATTGGCATCATAAGATGCTCCATATTAAAATATGCCCCATATAATGCTGCTTAAAGGTTAATAATGGCCCCATAAGATGCTCCATAGACACATTTGCCCCATATAATTCTGCACAAATGCTTATTATGGCCCCATAAGATGCTCCATAAAGATATTTACCTCATATAGTGCTGCACAAACGTTATGGCCCCATTAGATGCTCCATAAAGATAGTTGCCCCATATAATGCTGCACAAACGTTGATTATGGCCCCATAAGATGCTCCATACAGACACTTGCTCCATATGCTGTAGCTGCGATAAAAAAAAAATAAAAATCACTTACTCACCTCTTGTCGCTCAGGCCCCCGGCACTTTCAATATTCACCTGCTCTTCGTTCTGGCACCCCTCCATCTTCAGCGTCTTCTGCACTGACGCTCAGGCATAGGTCGTGCACTAACCACGTCACCTTGCCCTCTGACCTGAGCGTCACTGCAGAAGACGCTGAAGATGGAGCGGCGGCTGGAACGAGGTGAGGTGAATATCGCGCAGCGCTTCCCCTCCCCATTTTACTCACCTGCTCCTGGCGTGGTGCAGTCCCTGGTTCCCCGGCGCCGCAGCTTCTTCCTGTATTGAACGGTCACATGGTACCGCTCATTACAGTAATGAATATGCGGCTCCACCCCTATGAGAGGTGGAGCCGCATATTCATTACTGTAATGAGCGGTACCATGTGACCGCTCAGTACAGGAAGAAGCTGAGGCGCCGGGAGAACCAGGAACCTGCAGGGACCGTGCTAGGAGCAGGTGAGTATTATTAGACAGTTCCCACTCCCCCTCCCCTGCCGACCCCTGGATATGACTCGAATATAAGCCGAGAGGGGAACTTTCAGCCCCAAAAATTGGGCTGAAAATCTCTGCTTATACTCGAGTATATACGGTAATTGTAAAACTGGCAGTGTACAAATAAAGAAGTTAAGTGCAAAGAATAGTGGTCAAAAGATATTTAATATAAAAAAAGATAAAATTACAATAATGCATGATTATTTCATCTTGAAAGGAGATGAAAGTGCATGAATAAACATCATAATAAATATACAGGGCGGGCCATTTATATGGATACACCTAAATAAAATGGGAATGGTTGGTAATATCAAGTTCCTGCTTGTGACACATTAGTATATGGGAGGGGGAAAACTTTTCAAGTTGGGTGGTGACCATGGCGGCCATTTTGAAGTTGCCCATTTTGGATCCAACTTTATTTTTTCAAATCGGAAAAGGGTCATGTGACACATCAAACTTCTTGAGAATTTGACAAGAAAAACAATGGTGTGCTTGGTTTTAACGTAACTTTATTCTTTCATGAGTTATTTCCAAGTTTATGACCACTTATAAAATGTATTCAGAGTGCTGCCCATTATGTTGGATTGTCAATGCAATTCTGTTCTCCCACTCTTGACACACTGATAGCAACACCACAGAAGAAATGCTAGCACAGGCTACCAGTATCCACTGCTTCAGGTGCTGACCATCTTGTATCTTCACAGCATAGACAATTGCCTTCAGATGACCCTAGCATCTGAAACAACGGATACTGGAAGCCCTACATAATGCTCCATACAGTTCATGATGGGCTTCATAAGATGCACCATATAAAATACACCCCATATAATGCTCCGTAAAGTTGATGATTGGCCCCATAAGATGCTCCATATTAAAATATGCCCCATATAATGCTGCACAAAGGTTGATGGCCCCATAAGATGCTCAATAGAATAATATGCCCCATATAATAATATGCCCCAATATCCCCCATATGCCCCATAGGACTGGCGTATAACAAATGTAGTGCCAATATTCAAAAAGGGGACAAAAACTGAACTCAGAAATTATAGGCCAGTAAGCTTAACCTCTACTGTGGGTAAAATCCTGGAGGGTATTCTAAGAGATGCTGTGCTGGAGTATCTGAAGAGGAATAACCTCATGACCCAATATCAGCATGGGTTTACTAGAGACCGTTCCTGTCAGACTAATCTGATCAATTTCTATGAAGAGGTAAGTTTCGGACTGGACCAAGGGAACCCAGTGGACGTAGTGTATATGTACCGTATATTCTCGAGTATAAGCCGAGATTTTCAGCCCACTTTTTTGGGCTGAAAGTCCCCCTCTTGGCTTATACTCGAGTAATACCCAGGGGTCGGCAAGTGAGCAAGTGAGGGGGAGCGGGGGCTGGCAGCTTCCTCCTGTACTGAGCGGTCACATGGTACCGCTCATTACAGTAATGAATATGCGGCTCCACCTCCCATAGGGGTGGAGCCTCATATTCATTACTGTAATGAGCGGTAACAGTGACCGCTCAGTACAGGAAGAAGCTTCTGCGCCGGGGAAGCAGGGACTGCACAGCGCCAGGAGCAGGTAAGTATAACGGGGAGGGGAGCGCTGCGCTGCTCTGCACGATATTCACCTGCTCCTCATTCCGGCGCCGCTCCATCTTCAGCAGTGACTCTCAGGTCAGAGGGCGCGGTGACGTGGTTAGTGCACGCCCTCTGCCTGAACGTCAGTGCAGAAGACGCTGAAGATGGAGCGGCGCCTGTTGTGAATTCTGTTGTCGGGCTCCCTCCTGTGGTCATGAATGGTACTTCGGCTGGTTCTGTCCATGGACTTCCTCTGATGGCTGTGGGTGTTTCTGAGTTTCCTTCCACAGGTGACGAGGCTAAGTCGTTAGTGGGCTGCTCTATTTAACTCCACTTGGATCTTTGCCCCATGCCAGCTGTCAATGTTGTACTATTGGTCTAGTTCGCTCCTGGATCGTTCTGGTTACCTGTTTACTCCAGCAGAAGCTAAGTTCCTCTTTGCTATTTTCTTGTTTGCTATTTTTTCTGTCCAGCTTGCTATTGTGAATATTGCCTTGCTTGCTGGAAGCTCTGGGACGCAGAGGGGCGCCTCCGCACCGTGAGTCGGTGCGGAAGGTTTTTTTTCCCCTGCTCACTCTGCGTGGCTTTTTGTAGGTTTTTGTGCTGACCGCAAAGTTACCTTTCCTGTCCTCTGTCTGTTCAGTAAGTCGGGCCTCTCTTTGCTAAATCTATTTCATCTCTGTGTTTGTGATTTCATCTTACAGTCAATATATGTGGGGGCTGCCTTTTCCTTTGGGGAATTTCTCTGAGGCAAGGTAGGCTTTATTTTCCTATCTTTAGGGCTAGCTAGTTCTGAGGCTGTGACGAGTTGCATAGGGAGTGTTAGGAGCAATCAACGGCTATTTCTAGTGTGTGTGATAGGATTAGGGATTGCGGTCAGCAGAGTTTCCACTTCCCAGAGCTTGTCCTGTATTTTTGTAGCTATCAGGTCTTTCCGGGTGCTCTTGACCATCAGGTCCATTCTTGTCCTAACCACCAGGTCATAACAGGCACCGGAACGAGGAGCAGTTGAATATTGAAAGTGCCGAGGGCCTGAGCGACGGAGAGGTGAGTATGTGATTTTTTTTTTTTTGTCACAGCAAATGGGGCAAGTGTCTGTATGGAGCATCTATGGGGCCATAACGTTTGTGCAGCACTATAAGGGGCCAAAGCGTTTGTGCAGCACTATAAGGGGCCAAAACGTTTGTGCAGCACTCTAATGGGCCATAACGTTTGTGCAGCACTATATGGGGCCATAACGTTTGTGCAGCACTATATGGGGCCATAACGTTTGTGCAGCACTATATGGGGCCATAACGTTTGTGCAGCACTATAAGGGGTCAAAACGTTTTGTGCAGCACTATATGGAGCCATAACGTTTGTGCAGCATTATATGGAGCGATAACGTTTGTGCAGCACTATATGGGGCCATAACGTTTGTGCAGCACTATATGGGGCTATAAAAATTTTGCAGCACTATAAGGGACCATAACGTTTGTGCAGCACTATATGGGGCCATAACGTTTGTGCAGCACTATATGGAGCCCTAACGTTTGTGCAGCACTATAAGGGGCCATAACATTTGTGCAGCACTATATGGGGCCCTAACATTTGTGCAGCACTATAAGGTGTCAAAACGTTTGTGCAGCACTATATGGGGCCATAACGTTTGTGCAGCACTGTATTGGGCCATAACGTTTGTGCAGCACTGTATGGGGCCATAACGTTTGTGCAGCACTATGTGGGGCCATAACGTTCATGCAGCACTGTATGGGGCCATAACATTTGTGCAGCATTATATGGGGCCATAACGTTTGTGCAGCACTATATGGGGCAAGTGTCTGTATGTGGCCATAACGTTTGTGCAGCACTATATGGGGCAAGTGTCTGTATGTGGCCATAACGTTTGTGCAGCACTATATGGGGCAAGTGTCTGTATGTGGCCATAACGTTTGTGCAGCACTATATGGGGCAAATATCTTTATGGAGCATCTTATGGGGCCATAATCAGCATTTGTGCAGCATTATATTGGGCAAATATGTCTATGGAGCATCTTATGGGGCCATTATTAACATTTATGCAGGATTATATGGGGCATATTTTAATATGGAGCATCTTATGGGGCCATCATAAACTTTATGGAGCATTATATGGGGCTCCTGATTCAATATGGATATTCAAAAACACTTAACCTACTGATGTCTCAATTAATTTTACTTTTATTGGTATTTAATTTTACTTTTGACATTTACCGGTAGCTGCTGCATTTCCCACCCTAGGCTTATACTCGAGTCATTAAGTTTTCCCAGTTTTTTGTGGCAAAATTTGGGGGTTGGCTTATACTCGGGTTGGCTTATACTGGAGTATATACTGTTATGGCTGGCAATCAGGCAACACAGCGTGCAGTAATCAGCGCACATACAGAGATCTGGCAATAACCCAAAACAATAGGACGAGCTCTGAGACGTGGAATCTCTGTAGACTGCAGTACCTGATCTATCCTCACACAACTGGAAGCAGCAGTGGATTGCGCCTATCAACTACCTATGCAACTCGGCACTGCCTGAGGAGCTGACTAGCCTGAAGATAGAAATACAAGCCTGACTTACCTCAGAGAAATACCCCAAAGGAATAGGCAGCCCCCACATATAATGACTGTTAGCAAGATGAAAAGACAAACGTAGGAATGAAATAGATTCAGCAAAGTGAGGCCCGATATTCTAGACAGAGCGAGGATAGCAAAGAGAACTATGCAGTCTACAAAAAACCCTAAAACGAAAACCACGCAAAGGGGCAAAAAGACCCACCGTGCCGAACTAACAGCACGGCGGTGCACCCCTTTGCTTCTCAGAGCTTCCAGCAAAAAATAAAAACAAGCTGGACAGAAAAAACAGAAAACAAACTAGAAGCACTTATCTAGCAGAGCAGCAGGCCCAAGGAAAGATGCAGTAGCTCAGATCCAACACTGGAACATTGACAAGGAGCAAGGAAGACAGACTCAGGTGGAGCTAAATAGCAAGGCAGCCAACGAGCTCACCAAAACACCTGAGGGAGGAAGCCCAGAGACTGCAATACCACTTGTGACCACAGAAGTGAACTCAGCCACAGAATTCACAACAGTACCCCCCCCCTTGAGGAGGGGTCACCGAACCCTCACCAGAACCCCCAGGCCGACCAGGATGAGCCACATGAAAGGCACGAACAAGATCTGGGGCATGGACATCAGAGGCAAAAACCCAGGAATTATCTTCCTGAGCATAACCCTTCCATTTGACCAGATACTGGAGTTTCCGTCTAGAGACACGAGAATCCAAAATCTTCTCCACAATATACTCCAATTCCCCCTCCACCAAAACAGGGGCAGGAGGCTCCACAGATGGAACCATAGGTGCCACGTATCTCCTCAACAACGACCTATGGAATACATTATGTATGGAAAAGGAGTCTGGGAGGGTCAGACGAAAAGACACCGGATTGAGAATCTCAGAAATCCTATACGGACCAATAAAACGAGGTTTAAATTTAGGAGAGGAAACCTTCATAGGTATATGACGAGAAGATAACCAAACCAGATCCCCAACACGAAGTCGGGGTCCCACACGGCGTCTGCGATTAGCGAAAAGCTGAGCCTTCTCCTGGGACAAGGTCAAATTGTCCACTACCTGAGTCCAGATCTGCTGCAACCTGTCCACCACATAATCCACACCAGGACAGTCCGAAGACTCAACCTGTCCTGAAGAGAAACGAGGATGGAACCCAGAATTGCAGAAAAATGGAGAGACCAAGGTAGCCGAGCTGGCCCGATTATTAAGGGCGAACTCAGCCAACGGCAAAAATGACACCCAATCATCCTGGTCAGCGGAAACAAAACATCTCAGATATGTTGTCAAGGTCTGATTGGTTCGTTCGGTCTGGCCATTAGTCTGAGGATGGAAGGCCGAGGAAAAAGATAGGTCAATGCCCATCCTACCACAAAAGGCTCGCCAGAACCTCGAGACAAACTGGGAACCTCTGTCAGAAACAATATTCTCAGGAATGCCATGTAAACGAACCACATGCTGGAAGAACAAAGGCACCAAATCAGAGGAGGAAGGCAATTTAACCAAGGGCACCAGATGGACCATTTTAGAAAAGCGATCACAGACCACCCAAATGACAGACATCTTTTGAGAAACGGGAAGGTCAGAAATGAAATCCATCGAAATATGTGTCCAAGGCCTCTTCGGGACCGGCAAGGGCAAAAGCAACCCACTGGCACGTGAACAGCAGGGCTTAGCCCTAGCACAAATTCCACAGGACTGCACAAAAGCACGCACATCCCGTGACAGAGATGGCCACCAGAAGGATCTAGCAACCAACTCCCTGGTACCAAAGATTCCTGGATGACCGGCCAGCACCGAACAATGAAGTTCAGAGATAACTTTACTAGTCCACCTATCAGGGACGAACAGTTTCTCGGCCGGACAACGATCAGGTTTATTAGCCTGAAATTTCTGCAACACTCTCCGCAAATCAGGGGAGATGGCAGACACAATGACTCCTTCCTTGAGGATACTCGCCGGCTCAGATAACCCCGGAGAGTCGGGCACAAAACTCCTAGACAGAGCATCCGCCTTCACATTTTTAGAGCCCGGAAGGTATGAAATCACAAAATCAAAACGAGCAAAAAATAACGACCAACGGGCCTGTCTAGGATTCAAGCGCTTGGCAGACTCAAGATAAGTAAGGTTCTTATGATCAGTCAAAACCACCACGCGATGCTTAGCACCCTCAAGCCAATGACGCCACTCCTCGAATGCCCACTTCATGGCCAGCAACTCTCGGTTGCCCACATCATAATTACGCTCAGCAGCAGAAAATTTCCTGGAAAAGAAAGCACATGGTTTGAACACTGAGCAACCAGAACCTCTCTGTGACAAAACCGCCCCTGCACCAATCTCAGAAGCATCAACCTCGACCTGGAACGGAAGAGAAACATCAGGTTGACACAACACAGGGGCACAGCAAAAACGACGCTTCAACTCCTGAAAAGCTTCCACGGCAGCAGAAGACCAATTAACCAAATCAGCACCCTTCTTGGTCAAATCGGTCAATGGTCTGGCAATGCTAGAAAAATTACAGATGAAGCGACGATAAAAATTAGCAAAGCCCAGGAATTTCTGCAAACTTTTTAGAGATGTCGGCTGAGTCCAATCCTGGATGGCCTGAACCTTAACCGGATCCATCTCGATAGTAGAAGGGGAAAAGATGAACCCCAAAAATGAAACTTTCTGCACACCGAAGAGACACTTTGATCCCTTCACGAACAAGGAATTAGCACGCAGTACCTGGAAAACCATTCTGACTTGCTTCACATGAGACTCCCAATCATCTGAGAAGATCAAAATGTCATCCAAGTAAACAATCAAGAATTTATCCAGATACTCACGGAAAATGTCATGCATAAAAGACTGAAAAACAGATGGAGCATTGGCAAGTCCGAACGGCATCACCAGATACTCAAAATGACCCTTGGGCGTATTAAATGCCGTTTTCCATTCATCTCCCTGCCTGATTCTCACCAGATTATACGCACCACGAAGATCAATCTTAGTAAACCAACTAGCCCCCTTAATCCGAGCAAACAAGTCAGAAATCAATGGCAAGGGATACTGAAACTTAACAGTGATCTTATTAAGAAGGCGGTAATCAATACACGGTCTTAGCGAACCATCCTTCTTAGCTACAAAAAAGAACCCTGCTCCCAATGGTGACGACGATGGGCGAATATGTCCCTTCTCCAGGGACTCCTTCACATAACTGCGCATAGCGGTGTGTTCAGGTACGGACAAATTAAATAAACGACCCTTAGGGAATTTACTACCAGGAATCAAATCGATAGCACAATCACAATTCCTATGCGGAGGAAGGGCATCAGACTTGGACTCTTCAAATACATCCTGAAAGTCCGACAAGAACTCTGGGATGTCAGAAGGAATGGATGACGAAATAGACAAAAATGGAACATCACCATGTACTCCCTGACAACCCCAGCTGGTTACCGACATAGAGTTCCAATCCAATACTGGATTATGGGTTTGTAGCCATGGCAACCCCAACACGACCACATCATGCAAATTATGCAGTACCAAAAAGCGAATAACTTCCTGATGTGCAGGAGCCATGCACATGGTCAGCTGGGCCCAGTACTGAGGCTTATTCTTGGCCAGAGGTGTAGCATCAATTCCTCTCAACGGAATAGGACACCGCAAAGGCTCCAAGAAAAATCCACAACGTTTAGCATAATCCAAATCCATCAGATTCAGGGCAGCGCCTGAATCCACAAACGCCATGACAGAATATGATGACAAAGAGCACATTAAGGTAATGGACAAAAGGAATTTGGACTGTACAGTACCAATAACGGCAGAGCTATCGAACCGCCTAGTGCGTTTAGGACAATTAGAAATAGCATGAGTAGAATCACCACAATAGAAACACAGTCTGTTCAGACGTCTGTGTTCGTGCCGTTCTACTTTAGTCATAGTCCTGTCGCACTGCATAGGCTCAGGCTTACTCTCAGACAATACCGCCAGATGGTGCACAGATTTACGCTCGCGCAAGCGACGACCGATCTGAATGGCCAAGGACATAGACTCATTCAAACCAGCAGGCATAGGAAATCCCACCATTACATCCTTAAGAGCTTCAGAGAGACCCTTTCTGAACAAAGCCGCTAGTGCAGATTCATTCCACAGAGTGAGTACTGACCATTTTCTAAATTTCTGACAATATACTTCTACATCATCCTGACCCTGGCATAAAGCCAGCAGATTTTTCTCAGCTTGATCCACTGAATTAGGCTCATCGTAAAGCAATCCCAGCGCCTGGAAAAATGCATCAACATTACTCAATGCAGAATCTCCTGGTGCAAGAGAAAACGCCCAGTCCTGTGGGTCGCCGCGCAAAAAAGAAATAATAATCAAAACCTGTTGAATAGGATTACCAGAAGAATGAGGTTTCAAGGCCAAAAATAGCTTACAATTATTTCTGAAGCTCAGGAACTTAGTTCTGTCACCAAAAAACAAATCAGGAATCGGAATTCTTGGTTCTAGCATCGATTTCTGATCAATAGTATCTTGAATCTTTTGTACATTTACAACGAGATTATCCATTGAGGAGCACAGAGCCTGAATATCCATGTCCACAGCTGTGTCCTGAAGCACTCTAATGTCTAGGGGAAAAAAAAGACTGAAGACAGAGCTAAGAAAAAAAAATGATGTCAGGATTTCTTTTTTCCCTCTATTGGAAATCATTGAATGGCTCCTTGTACTGTTATGGCTGGCAATCAGGCAACACAGCGTGCAGTAATCAGCGCACATACAGAGATCTGGCAATAACCCAAAACAATAGGACGAGCTCTGAGACGTGGAATCTCTGTAGACTGCAGTACCTGATCTATCCTCACACAACTGGAAGCAGCAGTGGATTGCGCCTATCAACTACCTATGCAACTCGGCACTGCCTGAGGAGCTGACTAGCCTGAAGATAGAAATACAAGCCTGACTTACCTCAGAGAAATACCCCAAAGGAATAGGCAGCCCCCACATATAATGACTGTTAGCAAGATGAAAAGACAAACGTAGGAATGAAATAGATTCAGCAAAGTGAGGCCCGATATTCTAGACAGAGCGAGGATAGCAAAGAGAACTATGCAGTCTACAAAAAACCCTAAAACGAAAACCACGCAAAGGGGCAAAAAGACCCACCGTGCCGAACTAACAGCACGGCGGTGCACCCCTTTGCTTCTCAGAGCTTCCAGCAAAAAATAAAAACAAGCTGGACAGAAAAAACAGAAAACAAACTAGAAGCACTTATCTAGCAGAGCAGCAGGCCCAAGGAAAGATGCAGTAGCTCAGATCCAACACTGGAACATTGACAAGGAGCAAGGAAGACAGACTCAGGTGGAGCTAAATAGCAAGGCAGCCAACGAGCTCACCAAAACACCTGAGGGAGGAAGCCCAGAGACTGCAATACCACTTGTGACCACAGAAGTGAACTCAGCCACAGAATTCACAACAATATACGGTACTTTTCAAAAGCTTTTGATACGGTGCCACACAAAAGGTTGATACATAAAATGAGAATAATGGGGATAAGGGAAAATATGTCTAAGTGGGTTGAGAGCTGGCTCAGGGATAGGAAACAAAGGGTGGTTATTAATGGAGCACACTCGGACTGGGTCGCGGTTAGCAGTGAGGTACCACAGGGGTCAGTATTGGGCCCTCTTCTTTTTAACATATTAATGACCTTGTAGGGGGCATACTGAGTAGAATTTCAATATTTGCAGAGGACACTAAACTCTGCAGGGTAATCAATACACAGGACAATTTTATATTACAGGATGATCTATGTAAACTAAAAGCTTGGGCTGATAAATGGCAAATGAGCTTTAATGGGGATAAATGTAAGATCATACACTTGGGTAGAAGTAATAAGATGTATAACTATGTGCTTAATTCTAAAACTCTGGACAAAACCGTCAATAAAAAAGACCTGAAAGTATGGGTGGATGACAAACTCACATTTAGTGGCCAGTGTCAGGCAGCTGCTACAAAGGCAAATAAAATAATGGGATGCATTAAAAGAGGCATAGATGCACATGAGGAGAACATAATTTTACCTCTATACAAGTCACTAGTGCGACCACACTTAGAATACTGTCTATAGTTCTGGCCTCCGGTGAAGAAAGACATCTGGAGGAAAGAAGGTTTAAGCATAATAACAGACGCGGATTCTTTACTGTAAGAGCAGTGAGACTATGGAACTCTCTGCCGTATGATGTTGTAATGAGTGATTCATTACTTAAATTTAAGAGGGGACTGGATGCCTATCTTAAAGGGTATAATGTTACAGGTGATATATACTAGATTCCTTGAAAGGGCGTTGATCCAGGGAACTAGTCTGATTGCCGTATGTGGAGTCGGGAAGGAATTTTTTTCCTCAATGCGGAGCTTACTCTTTGCCACATGGTTTTTTTTTGCCTTCCTCTGGATCAACATGTATGGGCATGTTAGGTTAGGCTATGGGTTGAACTAGATGGACTTAAAGTCTTCCTTTAACCTTAAAGGGAACCTGTCACCCCGTTTTTTCAGATTGAGATAAAAATACTGTTAAATAGGGCCTGCGCTGTGCGTTACAATAGTGTATGTAGTATACCCTGATTCCCCACCTATCTTCCTGAGGCCGCGCGTGCGCAGATAGAGTGCTCTGCTGCACGGGGCTTCAGGAAAATGGCCGCGGGATGCCGCGCGTGCGCAGATGGAGATTGCGGCGGCCATTTTCCTGAAGCCGAGATGCAAACTCGGCTTTGGGAAAATGGTCGCCGCGATCGTCATCTGCGCACGCGCGGCATCCCGCGGCCATTTTCCTGAAGCCCCGTGCAGCAGAGCACTCCATCTGCGCATGCGCGGCCTCAGGAAGATGGCCGCCCCCACCGATGACAAGGGTAATAGCGCAGATCGCCCGCTTTTTCTTCACCTGCGCGCAGTGGATTCGGCACTTGGACATGCGCACACCACTACGCCACCAATGGAAAGCTGTGGAAGAAACAGCGATGTCACCACGCCCACCCGACCTGACCAGCCTGATTGACAGGCGAAAACGGCGACTTTGGTAATGTATTTCGCAGCATAGGTGGGGAATCAGGGCACACTACATACACTATTGTAACGCACAGCGCAGGCCCTATTTAACAGTATTTTTATCTCAATCTGAAAAAACGGGGTGACAGGTTCCCTTTAATAACTATGTTATTATATACTGCTGCTGCTGCGATTTGAAAAAAAATTACATACCAGGATTAAAGGATCCGTCAACTCCTGCACAGTCTCTGTTGCAATGTGGCGTTGGTGGATAGAAGGAAACAAGATGTTCCAGATGCGCTCGATAGGACTCAGGTCTGGGGAACGGGCGGGCCAGTCCATAGCATAAATGCCTTCATCATGCAGGAACTGCTGACACACTTCAGCCACATGAGGCCTAGAATTCTCATGCATCACAAGGAACTCAAGTCCCACTGCACTTGTATACGGTCTCACAATAGGTCTGAGGATCTCATCCCGTTATCTAATGAGAGTCAGCATACCTCTGACGAGCATATGGAGGGCTGTGCTGCCCTCCATAGAAATTCCACCCTAGACCATTACTGACCCACTGCCAAACCGGTCATGTAGATGAATGTCCTGTCTTCACATGTGCTCCGTGCGAACCTGCTCTCATCCGTGAAGAGCACAGGGCGCCATTGTCGAATTTACCAATCACCTTGCATGGTGATGGGCTGTAAGCACAGCACCCACTTGTGGATGGTGTGGTCGGCTGATTTCAGGTTCAGGTCTTTTAAAGGGAACCTGTCCCCAGAAATAACTATAATAACTTGCAGATATGCGGTTAATCTACGGGTTTATAGAGTTATTATGCTGCCGGGAGCCTGTGCGTTGCTGAATGCAGTGGGGGAGAAAATGGGGTGGGGGTGAGCTGGCTTTTCTTTTCTATTTCTTTATGAGAAAATAAACATGACATGACATAAGCTCCAAGGCGTCATTATAGTGAATAGACCCATCAGGGATTTCATCTGAATCACGTCATTCGGAGATTTACATGGAAACCTTGATATAAGTGCTAGCGTAGAGTGCAGAATAAATCTAAAATGTCATGCAAAATGTTTCCAATAAAAACTTCAACTCAAACCTAAAAAAAGTACCGCATATGCTTGAGTATAAGCCAAGATTTTCAGGCTATTTTTTTAGGCTAAAAGTGTCCCTCTCGGCTTATACTTGAGTTATTGACCCAGGGGGTTGGCGGGGAAGGGGGGAGTGGCAGGAGTCCCATCATACTCATCTGCTCCCGGCACGGTCTCTGCACTTCCCTACTTCTCCGATGGTCTGAGGAGCCCGCAGCTCTTCCTGTGTTCAGCCAGTGATCACATGGTACCGCTCATTAAAGTAATGAATCTGGATGCGACTTCACTCCCATAGGCGTGGAGCGCATATTCATCACTTTAATGAGTGGTACCATGTGACCGCTGAACATAGGATCAAGCTGCTGGCGCCAGAGACCATCTGAGAAGCAGAGACCGTGCTAGGAGGGGGTGAGTATAACGGGGGAGGGTGAGCATTTCGATATTCACCTGTCCCTTTCCACTGCCGGGGTGTGTCTTCCGCATCCTCTGGCTGTGACGTTCAGGTCAGAGGGCGTGATTACGTGGTTAGTGCACGCCCTCTGCGTGAACAGTCACTGCAGAGACCCGGAAGACACAGTGGCGCGCGGCGTTGGAACGGGGGTTCACAAGTCCCGAACCTGGCCCCCATAGTGCGCCGGTGTCCCCGCTGCTCAGAACACCAGCACCGGATGCCCAGTAGGCAGTGGGAGGAGGTGATCTGTGGTTATCAACTGTTGTGAATGGTGATTGTATATAAAGGTGTTGTAATTCTGAATGTAATGATAATGAGACTGCTGGAAAGTCATCTGTACAGAACAGGAAATCTGGTATTATGCTTAGTAACGTGTGAAAATTGCAATATTCCTGATATCGATAATGGAAAGAAAATCATTTTTTTCTTCAATATAAATAATGATTTATTGTATCCTTAGCATAATGATCTGGAAGTTGACTTTTACAATTAAGTCCTGGTGGAGGTCTCTCTATTTTAGATTTCAAATTCATTCTTTTTTATAAAAATGTTACCTTCTGTCCTCTCCTTTATTAGACATGATAAAGGGTTTTATACATAGAAAATACAGAGCAATGCCTCTCCGATCCCCTACCCACCCCGCTGCGTTGGCCTACTGCAGGCATATGGCAGAGTTTGGAATATCATTGCTGATTAAAGAGCATCATTTCAGAAAGCTTGTGTAAAGTGCTGGATCCTTTTTTACCATGTTATATTGAGTTTACCTGTCGCTTGATGTTCCCCTAGTCGTCCATGTAACCTCTAAACATCATCAGCATTTTTAGCAATTTGGTGAGAAAAGCTTTTTAGACTAATTCTCTTCAAAAACCATTATATTATCTGTGTTAAATACCAGACTTTTAAGGATTTGATTGCAAGAGTATTTCCATTATTGAAACATCTTTCTTTCTCTGTCAACAGTTCCCGTAAATTTCAGACCCCGAAGATTAAAAAAAAATTAAGCAATGCCGCTTTCACCGCCTTCAACAAATAGAATTTCTGTTCTTCACAACTGGTCATCAGGCTGCCCTACTGTAAGTGGGAATATATATATATGTGTGTGTGTGTGTGTGTGTGTGTGTGTGTGTGTGTGTGTGTGTGTGTGTGTGTGTGTGTGTGTTACATAATGTCCATAGTAACCGTATCTTCATATATATGTACACTGACGCACTCACAGACACTGACGCACTCACAGAGAAAATCTTGATTAGCTTTGGTTTGCACTGGATCCTTGAACTTGAATCTACTTGATTGTCATGTCTCTCCTGTCTGTATATAGGAAGAGTCCTCTCAGTTCCATGGAGCATCACTGTGATAAGCCGATTGGGAGAGTTACCGGCGTTCCATAGCCAAATACAGCTACGTTCAGTTGTTCTGCCAGGCTCTGATTCGTGATGCCCATGTTATAGGCAGCACAAATTAGTTAGCAGGTCCCTTTAATGATTCCCATGCAGTCTACATACTGTACATTGCATTACATTACTGTAGACAACAACTACTATGTTCATCCACTGTTGTTTAGTGAGATGTTGTCAAGTTGTTAAATTGCTTTAATTATTTAGGCAACATGCAAATAATCAAGTTTGTATTTGACTTCCTTTTTCTGCTGTGATTTTCATGCAATTAGACACTTTATCTTTTAGAATTTAAAGTGTAGTGTACCAGTAAAATACGATTTTGTCAAGAAACCCATTGACAAAACTTTATATTACGATTAATTATATACCCCCATGAAGCCAGCCACTCCATCTTGGGTAAGGGCAGAATCCAACAGAACTAAGGGCAAGAACAGACAAAAACAGGTATGCAGTCTCAGTCCTTACACTGCGCCTCTGCAAAATACACACACACTGGCTCTCTGCAAAATGTATCTACACACTGCAAAATATATACACACACACTGTCCCCCTGAACAATATATACATACACTGCGCCATGTTACCGATATCCGTAGCGTCTCCATTTTTCGTTATCTCGGGTTGGGTGAGGGCTTATCATTTGCACGCTGGTGCAGTTACAATCTTTTGATCGCCCACTATTGCATTTTAATGCAATGTCGCGGTGGCCAAAAACACCTAATTCTGGCATCTTGACAAGCTACACAGTTCAACGATCGGGTTAATCCTTTTTTATATTAATAGATCGGGCGATTCTGAACGTGATGATACCAAATATGTGTAGGTTTGATTTTTTTTTTAATTGCTTTATTTTGAATGGAGCGAAAGGGGGGAGTGATTTAAACTATATATTTTTTTTTTTTTACTTTTGGCATGCTTCAATAGTCTCCATGGGAGACTATAAGCTGCCATAACTTGATCGGGTTTGCTACATACAGGTGATGATCAGACCACCTGTATGTAGCAAAATTACCAAGTTGCTATGAGCGCCGACCACCAGGTGGCGCTCACAGAAATCCAGCACTGACAATCATAGAGGTCTCCAGGAGACCTCAGGTTGTCATGCCAAAACACCGGTGACCCACGATCACGTGATGGGGTCACCGGCGCGATTGCCGGTAGCGCATATTAAATGCCGCTGTTAGCATTTGACAGCGGCATTTAACTAGTTAATAGCCGTGGGTGGATCGCGATTCCACCCACCGCTGTTCCGGGCACATGTCAGCTGTTCAAAACAGCTGACATGTCCTTGGAAAGATGTGGGCTCACCGCAGGAGCCCACATCAAAGGTAGGGATAACGATATCGGTGTAAATTTATACCATTTGTCGGATAGGGATTAAATGTGCTAGCGTCTAAAAGACCCAAATACAGGAGCATCACACAAAATTAGAATATAATCAAAAAGTTAATTTATTTCAGCTCTTCAATACAAAGAGTGAAACTCGTATATTAGACTATTTCTGTTAATGTTTATGATTATGGCTTACAGCCAATGAAAACCCAAAAGTCATTATCTCAGTAAATTAGAATACTTTATAACACCAGCTTGAAAAAATTATTTTATAATCTGAAATGTTGGCCTGTGAAAATTTATATTCAGTAAATGCAGTCAATACTTGGTCGTGGCTCCTTTTGCATCAATTACTACATCAATGCTACATTGCGTGTAGGCAATCTGTGGCACTGCTGAGGTGTTATGGAAGCCCAGTTGCTTTGATAGCAGCCTTCAGCTCCTCTGCATTGTTGGGTCTGATGTGTCTCATTTTCTTGACAATACCCCACGGGGTTAAGATCAGATGAGTTTGCTGGCCAATCAAGCACAGTGATACACCAGGCATTGGTACTTTTGGCAACGCGGACAAAAGTACCAATACCTGGTTTAAAAACAACAGTATCACTGTGCTTGATTGGCCATCAAACTCGCCTGACCTTAACCCCATAGAGAATCTATGGGGTATTGTAAAGAGGAAGATGAGAGACACCAGACCCCACAATGCAGATGAGCTGAAGGCTGCTATCAAAGCAACCTGGGCTTCCATAACACCTCAGCAGTGTCACAGGCTGATCACCTCCATATGCCGCATTGATGCAGTAATTGAAGCAAAAGGAGCCCTGACCAAGTATTGAGTGCATTTACTGATCATACATTTCAGTAGGACAACATTTCGGATTTTGAAAATATTTTTTCAAGCTGTTGTTATAAAGTATTATAATTTACTGAGATAATGACTTTTGGGTTTTCATTGGCTGTAAGCCATAATCATCAACTTTAACAGAAATAAATACTTCAAATAGATCACTCTGTTTGTTATGACTCTGAATAATAATAATAATAATTTTTATTTATATAGCGCCAACATATTCCGCAGCGCTTTACAAATTATAGAGGGGACTTGTACATACAATAGACATTACAGCATAACAGAAATACAGTTCAAAACAGATACCAGGAGGAATGAGGACCCTGCTCGCAAGCTTACAAACTATGAGGAAAAGGGGAGACACGAGAGGTGGATGGTAACAATTGCTATAGTTATTCGGACCAGCCATAGTGTAAGGCTCGGGTGTTCATGTAAAGCTGCATGAACCAGTTAACTGCCTAAGTATGTAGCAGTACAGACACAGAGGGCTATTAACTGCATAAAGTGAATGAGAACATAATGTGAGGAACCTAAATAGGCCACACAGGGATTATTTTTTATGATAGGCCACACAGGGATCGTTAGGTTAATGCATTGAGGCGGTAGGCCAGTCTGAACAAATGAGTTTTTAGGGCACGCTTAAAACTGTGGGGATTGGGGATTAATCGTATTAACCTAGGTAGTGCATTCCAAAGAATCGGCGCCGCACGTGTAAAGTCTTGGAGACGGGAGTGGGAGGTTCTGATTATTGAGGATGCTAACCTGAGGTCATTAGCGGAGCGGAGGGCACGGGTAGGGTGGTAGACTGAGACAAGGGAGGAGATGTAGGGTGGTGCTGAGCCATGGAGTGCTTTGTGGACGAGGGTAGTAGTTTTGTACTGGATTCTGGAGTGGATGGGTAGCCAGTGTAATGACTGGCACAAGGTAGAGGCATCGGTGTAACGGTTGGTGAGGAATATAATCCTGGCAGCAGCATTCAGGACAGATTGGAGCGGGGAAAGTTTGGTAAGAGGGAGGCCGATTAGTAGAGAGTTACAATAGTCTAGACGAGAATGAATAAGTGAAACAGTAAGAGTTTTTGCAGAGTCGAAAGTAAGAAAAGGGCGAATTCTAGAAATGTTTTTGAGATGCAGGTAAGAAGAGCGAGCCAGTGATATATGAGTTTCACTTTTTGTATTGACAAACTGAAATAAATTAACTTTTTGATGATATTGTAATTTTGTGAGATGCACCTGCACATTTGAACATCGGAAGGGAGAGGAGTATGTGCAGCGGAAGGTCTGTCGTGAGTGCCCTGTGGCACGCATGCCATAGATTCGCCATCACTGGCATAGTGGCTGGGATTTCAAGAAATCCCATGTCCACTATGCGTGCACAGAAACCTGCTGCTCACCCTTCGGAGATGGGCATGTGGCGCGTCTCTCCAAACTGCAGCATGTCCAATTCTCTTGCGGAAACACTGGTCACTGAAAGAGAAATTTCACTAGTTGAACGTATTGGACGTGGTGAATCCGCACAGTTCAGTAAAAACATGCGGTTTCACCTGCATTCAGTAGGCTTCAGCACTTTGGACACAGCAAACATACGCTGCATCCAAAGCACTGCCACTTCCGGATCATGTGCACCCAGCCTCAGACTCTAGATGAGAAAGTGATTTAGAAAATAAAAAGCCACGATGGAGTAGAGAGAGACTTTGAAAGTTTGAAAAAACAGTGCTATATTACAGTAGAATCTCCTCTCCATTGACATTACTGGGGAGGGCTGAGGGGCATAGACATCACTCGGAGGGCTGGGGGGCATCGACACAACTTGCCTACGCTAAAATTAGCATGTGCATATATATTCACCCCTTTTGCTACAAAACCCCTAAAAATTTCTGGTGCAAGCAATTACCATCATAAGTCACTTGCTTAAAGGGAACCTGTCACCTGAATTTGGCGGGACTGGTTTTCGGTCATAGGGGCGGAGTTTTCGGGTGTTTGATTCACCCTTTCCTTACCCGCTGGCTGCATGCTGGCCGCAATATTGGATTGGAGTTCATTCTATGTCCTCCGTAGTACACGCCTGCGCAAGGCAATCTTGTGATAGGCTATATGCTTGCCATGAAAAAAGGGGGGTAAAACCACACAAATATAAATAATACACAGGTAATAAATATAATAATATAAAATTCCTAGTGAAGTGCGGTTTAAAAGGCAGTGGAGACCACTAAATTACAAGGGAACAAACACCAAACCCAGAGAATGAACCAAAGAAAAAGAGAGAGATGCCAGCACTGAGTTCATATAGGTGTATCTTTATTGAGGCAGCAGCAAGTCAAATTACAGAAAATAAAACAATATAAAAATATTTAAATATATTTTTTATACAAAAATGATATAAGAAAAAAGTGTAGCACGAGACAACCACTAAGGTACAAAATAGTTCATGTTTAAAAAGAGGAGACCTGATATTATATAATATAAATTAAGCAATGTGTCCGGAATAAAAAAGAAAAAATGGTAAAAAACGATCTTGGGACGTAAAAACAATGAATAAAAACTTGTTTAAAAATATGAAAAAAATGACTTTAAAGTGCAATATCAAGTAAAAAAAAAAAAAAAAAAAAAAAAAATATATATATATATATATATATATATATATATATATATATATTAAAGGTGCACAAGTGTCACAGCCAAGAAGGGAGGGGGGGGGGGAATATCTGTTGGTAAAACACAAAAGGTCCCACAGTGTATTTAGTAAAACGTGGCTAGTATCTGAGACCAATATCATACAATAACCACTGTGTGGTAATATTATCCATAAAATAATATATAAAGTGAGATAGTGCCAGTACTAAGAAGAGGGGGATGGGGAAGGGGAAACCAAAGTGAATGTAACGCAACAGTCCCAGACGTACCATAAATCAAAAAGGGGGCTAATTGGTTATAATAGTTCGGACACAAAGGGTACCTGATAGTATCGGTGTCAGCGTGCACACGCACGAGTGGTTGTCTCGTGCTACACTTTTTTCTTATATAATTTTTGTATAAAAAATATATTTAAATATTTTTATATTGTTTTATTTTCTGTAATTTGACTTGCTGCTGCCTCAATAAAGATACACCTATATGAACTCAGTGCTGGCATCTCTCTCTTTTTCTTTGGTTCATTCTCTGGGTTTGGTGTTTATATGCTTGCCATGTATGTAGGGCAGCTGAAGTTAAGTGTTGTGATATGAACTAATTGTTTCGTCCAATATTGGATTTGCGGCTATTCATTCCACTGTGATAGTTGCATCTACAGTACAGACCAAACGTTTGGACACACCTTCTCATTTAAAGATTTTTCTGTATTTTCATGACTATGAAAATTGTAAATTCACACTGAAGGCATCAAAACTATGAATTAACACATGTGGAATTATATACTTAACAAAAAAGTGTGAAACGACTTAAAATATGTCTTATATTCTAGTTCTTCAAAGTAGCCACCTTTTGCTTTGATGACTGCTTTGCATATGAATATAGCAACTTTTCCTTTATTAAAAAATTGTTTAGTAAATTTTGTTGGAAAAATGAGAGAGTACATTTTGCTGGGAAAAAATATCTTTCAAACATTGTGCTGATATATAGTAGAGATGTGGGAAATGTTATTTATTAACTATTTTGTTTGACATGACTCTCTGATTTAAAGGCCAAAAAATTACATTTGAAAACTACAAAATTTTCACAATCTTTGTCAATTTTTTTTCTTTTGCAAATAAACGCAAGTTATATCGAAAAAATGTTACTACTATCATAGAGTACAATATGTCATGAAAAAACAATCTCAGAATCAGTGGGATATGTTGATGCTTCCAGAGTTATTACGTCATAAAGTGACACTGAGTGGTAAAATTAGGCCCAGTCATGAAGGTGAATACAGACTTGGGCTGTAAATGTGTTAATAGTCTAGGAATGGGCCATGGATATTGGCCCCCTCCCAGACGTCAGCACAAAAGAACATCAGCTCCCAGCCACCCAAGAAATGGTGAATCAATTACATGTGCCAATTCTGGATCTTAGCCTCCGCTCTTCCCACTTGCCCTGGTGCGGTGGTAAGTGGGGTAATAGTTGTGGGGTTGATGTCGGCTGTTTTATGACACCTACCAGATATCCCAATTACTAACATTTATATGGGAAAGTAGGATCCTGCTGTATATAAAACGTCTAAAGGGGTGGAGTGCTCAGTCAGAGAGCTTAACTATACTAATATCAAAAGACTGGCTGGCACAACCAAACAGAAAACAGATGCTTACTAAGAGTAGCCCTCTCCATACATGACAATCAAATAAAGTAGCAATCTGTAACATTATAGCATGCAAACATGAAATATATTAAATTTAAATAGCTTTACTGCTCTACAAAAATTCAGAATACTTAGGGCATTTATTGGCCAATTCACATTTGCCCAGTAGCCGTCATAAGGCGATTCCCGTTGCTGGGAACCTGCCTGTGTGAAGCCTCTCTTGGGCTAAAGCCTACTTTTATATGGGAAGATAGTATCCTGCTGTTACTAAAAACGCCTGAGGATGAGTTGTGGAGTGCTTAGTCAGACAAAAATAAGTATACTTATATCAAAAGACTGACCAGGACATCCAAACAGAAAACAGGTGAGAATAGGTGCTTGCTAAGAGTAGCCATCTCCATATATAACCATGAAGTAAAGTAGCACTTTTTATTGCTATAGCATGCAGACATGAAATACATAAAAATTTAATTGCATTACTGTGCTAGAAAATTAGAATAATTGGGAATACTTAACGCATCGGTTGGTCAATTTATATGTACCCGGCAGTCACTTTAAAGCCATTCTCGTTGCTGGGAACCTGCCTGTGTGTATCCTCTTTTGTGCTAGAGCCTACATTTATATGGGAAGGTGGGATCCTGCTATATTTAAAAACAGCTGAGGGGTGGAGTGCAGTCATAGAGCTTTATTATGCTAATATCAAAAGACTGACTGACACATCCAAACAAAAAACAGGTGGGAACAGATGCTTCCGAAGAGTAGCCATCGCCACATATAACCAAGAAGTAGCACTCTGTAGCGTTATAGCATGCAAATATGAAATATAATTAAATTTCATTGCATTGCAGCTCTAGAAAATTAGAATAATTGGGAATACTTAGCGCATTAGTTGGCCAATTTATGTGTGCCCAGAAGTCACTATAAGGCCATTCCCATTGCTGGAAGTAGTCATCTCCATTCATAACCAACAAATAAAGTAGCGCTCTGTATCGCTATAGCATGCAAGTATGAAATATATTTAATTTTAACTACTGTATAAGCCGACCCGAGTATAAGCCGACCCCCCTAATTTTGCCACAAAAAACTGGGAAAACTTGTTGATTCGAGTATAAGCCTAGGGTGGAAATGCAGCATTTACCGGTGAATTTCAATAATAAAAATAGATCAATATTTCCCCATAGCTGTGCCATATAGTGCTCTGCGCCGTTCATTATTGCCCTATAGCTCTGCCCCATATAGTGCTCTGCACCGTTCATTATTGCCCTATAGCTCTGCCCCATATAGTGCTCTTGCACCGTTCATATTGCCCCATAGAAAGCTCTGCCCCATATAGTGCTCTTGCACCGTTCATATTGCCCCATAGAAAGCTCTGCCCCATATAGTGCTCTTGCACCGTTCATATTGCCCCATAGAAAGCTCTGCCCCATATAGTGTTCTTGCACCGTTCATATTGCCCCATAGAAAGCTCTGCCCCATATAGTGCTCTTGCACCGTTCATATTGCCCCATAGAAAGCTCTGCCCCATATAGTGCTCTTGCACCGTTCATATTGCCCCATAGAAAGCTCTGCCCCATATAGTGTTCTTGCACCGTTCATATTGCCCCATAGAAAGCTCTGCCCTATATAGTGCTCTTGCACCGTTCATATTGCCCCATAGAAAGCTCTGCCCCATATAGTGCTCTTGCACCGTTCATATTGCCCCATAGAAAGCTCTGCCCCATATAGTGCTCTTGCACCGTTCATATTGCCCCATAGAAAGCTCTGCCCCATATAGTGCTCTTGCACCGTTCATATTGCCCCATAGAAAGCTCTGCCCCATATAGTGCTCTTGCACCGTTCATATTGCCCCATAGAAAGCTCTGCCCCATATAGTGTTCTTGCACCGTTCATATTGCCCCATAGAAAGCTCTGCCCTATATAGTGCTCTTGCACCGTTCATATTGCCCAATAGAAAGCTCTGCCCCATATAGTGCTCTTGCACCGTTCATATTGCCCCATAGAAAGCTCTGCCCCATATAGTGCTCTTGCACCGTTCATATTGCCCCATAGAAAGCTCTGCCATTGTCGCTGCTGCTGCAGAAAAAAAAAAAAAAAAAAACACATACTCACCTCTCTTGCTTGCAGCTCCCGGCGTCTTGTTCCGGCGTCCGGTCCCGGCGTCTCTCTGCTCTGACTGATCAGGCAGAGGGCGCCGCGCACACTATATGCGTCATCGCGCCCTCTGACCTGAACAGTCAGAGCGCAGAGACGCCGGGAAGATGGAGCAACGCCCGGCGGCTGGAACGCGGACAGGTGAATATTAGATACTTACCTGGTCCTGGCGTCCAGCTCCTTCTCCAGACAGCTGGTCTTCGGTGCCGCAGCTTCTTCCTCTATCAGCGGTCACCGTTACCGCTGATTAGAGAAATGAATAGGCGGCTCCACCCCTATGGGAGGTGGAGCCGCTTATTCATTTCTCTAATGAGCGGTCCCACGTGACCGCTGATAGGGGAAGAACTGCAGCACCCAAGACCGTGGGATGGCAGGGGAAGCGTCAGGATCGCTGGGACTAGGTAAGTATGCCTCAGCGCCCTCTCCCCCTCACCCGCCGACCCTGCCACCCACCTTGACTCGAGTATAAGCCGAGAGGGGCACTTTCAGCCCAAAAATTTGGTCTGAAAATCTTGGCTTATACTCGAGTATATACGGTACATTAATGCTGTGAAAATTGTACAAATTGATTATACTTAGCGCATAAATTGGCCATTTTATGTGTACCCGGCAGTCACTTTACGGCCATTCTCGTTGCTGGGAACCTGCCTGTGTGAATCCTCTCTTGTGATAAAGCCTACATTTATATGGGGAGGGATCCTGCTGTATTTAAAAACAACTGAGGGGTGGAGTGCAGTCAAAGAGCTTTATTATGCTAATATCAAAAGACTGACTGACACATCCAAACAGAAAACAGGTGGGAACAGGTGCTCAGTAAGAGTAACCATCGCCATTCCTAACCAACAAAGTAGCACTCTGTATCGCTATAGCATGCAAAAATTAAATGTATTTCATTTTAACTTCATTAATGCTGTGGAACATTATAATAATTGAGAACACTTAGCCATTAGTTGGCCAATTTATGTGTACTCAGCAGTCACTTTAAGGCCATTCTCGTAGCTGTGAATATGCCTGTATTTATATGGGAAAGTAGGATCCTGCTATATTTAAAAACATCTGATAGGTGGAGTGCTCAGTCAAAGATCTCAATTATACTAATATCAAAAGACTGACCTCCACATCCAAACAGAAAACAGGTGCTCACTAAGAGTGGCCATATCCCTTTATAACCAACAAATCAAGTAGCACTCTGGAGTGCTATAGCAAGCCAACATGAAATACATGAAACTTGTTTGGCTTTACTGCTCTAGAAAAATTGACGATACCTTGTGCATTAATTCGCCAATTCATGTTTACCCAGTCGCCATCATAAGGCGATTCTCGTTTCTGGGAACCTGTCTGTGTGAAGTTTTTTCTTAGGCTAAAGCCTACATTTTAGTCACCAATGTCCAGATATAATGACTGGCACTTCTCAATGAATACTAATCAAAATTCGGTCTAACCTAACGAAACAGCCGAAATGAAGCAATCCAGAATAGAAAAATTACATTAAAGCTTTATTTGTAAACAATTTTTATCATATGCATAAATGCCCAAGCACCCTAACAAAGTGGAAAGCTGAATAATATATATCACACACAGTAGTCAATAATGCAGAGTAGTTAATGTACATCCCTTATACCTGTCCGGTACATCCCTCGCTGCTACCGCATGCATATAGTACAGATGTATGTAAAACCAACAGATAAAAGTAATATCTACCTGCAGCACAGCGTCCCACCTCACCCCAACGTGCGTTTCGCAACCAGCTTCTTCCCGGGGCGTGAAATGTAAAGCCTACATGTATGGTAAGGTGGGCTCCTGCTGTTATTAAAAAGCCTGAGGCTAAGGTGTGTAGTATCTCCATTTCTAACCAACAAAGTAGCACTCTGTTGCGCTATAGCATGCAAATATGAAATGTAACAATTTTATTTGCATTAATACTCTAAAAAATTATAAAAATTGAGAATACTTAGCGCATAAATTGGCCATTTTATGTGTACCCGGCAGTCACTTTAAGGCCATTCTCATTGCTGGGAACCTGCCTGTCTGTATCCTCTTTTGTGCTAAATCCTACATTTATATGGGAAGGTGGGATCCTGCTCTATTTAAAAACAGCTGAGCGTGGAGTGCAGTCATAGTGCTTAATTATACTAATATCAAAAGATTGACCGGCACATGCATTCAGAAAACAGGTGCTTCCTAAGAGTCACCATCTCCATATATAACCAAGAAATAAAGTAGCGCAATAGCATACAAATATGAAATATAATTACATTTCATTGCATTGCAGCTCTAGAAAATTAGAATACTGTATATACTCGAGTATAAGCCGAGATTTTCAGCCCAAATTTTTGGGCTGAAACTGCCCCTCTCAGCTTATACTCGAGTCAAGGTGGGTGGCGGGTGAGGGGGTGAGGGCGCTGAGGCATACTTACCTGCTTCCAGCGGTCCTGACGCTCCCCCTGCCGTCCCACGGTCTTCGGTGCTGCAGTTCTTCCTCTATCAGCGGTCACGTGTGACCGCTCATTAGAGAAATGAGTAGGCGGCTCCACCTCCCATAGGGGTGGAGCCGCCTATTCATTTCTCTAATCAGCGGTAACGGTGACCGCTGATAGAGGCAGAAGCTGCGGCACCGAAGACAGCTGTCCGGGAGAAGGAGCCGGACGCCAGGACCAGGTAAGTATCGCATAGTCACCTGTCCACGTTCCGGGCGCCGCTCCATCTTCCCGGCGTCTCTGCGCTCTGACTGTTCAGGTCAGAGGGCGCGATGACGCATATAGTGTGCGCGGCGCCCTCTGCCTGATCAGTCAGTGCAGAGACGCCGGGACGAGACGCCGGGAGCTGCAAGCAAGAGAGGTGAGTATGTGTTTTTTTTTTTTTACTGCAGCAGCAGCGACAATGGCACAGCTTCCTATGGGGAAATATGAACGGTACAGAGCACTATATGGTGCACAGCTATAGGGCAATAATGAACGGTGCAGAGCACTATATGGGGCACAGCTAAAGGGCAATAATGAACGGCGCAGAGCACTATATGGGGCACAGCTATAGGGCAATAATGAACGGTGCAGAGCACTATATGGGCCACAGCTATAGGGCAATAATGAACGGCGCAGAGCACTATATAGGGCACAGCTATAGGGCAATAATGAACGGTGCAGAGCACTATATGGGGCACAGCTATAGGGCAATAATGAACGGCGCAGAGCACTATATGGGGCATAGCTATAGGGCAATAATGAACGGTGCAGAGCACTATATGGGGCACAGCTATAGGGCAATAATGAACGGTGCAGAGCACTATGTGGGGCACAGCTATAGGGCAATAATGAACGGCGCAGAGCACTATATGGGGCACAGCTATAGGGCAATAATGAACGGTGCAGAGCACTATGTGGCACAGCTATGGGGAAATAATGAACGGTGCAGAGCATTATATGGGGCAATAATGAACAGTGCAGAGCACTATATGGCACAGCTATGGGGAAATAATGAACGGTGCAGAGCACTATATGGCACAGCTATGGGGAAATGCAGAGCACTATATGGCACAGCTATGGGGAAATAATGATCTATTTTTATTATTGAAATTCACCGGTAAATGCTGCATTTCCACCCTAGGCTTATACTCGAGTCAATAAGTTTTCCCAGTTTTTTGTGGCAAAATTAGGGGGGTCGGCTTATACTCGGGTCGGCTTATACTCGAGTATATACGGGTAATTGAGGATACTTAACACATTAGTTGGCCAATTTTTGTGTACCCGGCAGTCACTTTAAGGCCATTCTCATTGCTGGGAATCTGCCTGTTTGAATCCCCCTTTGTGCTAAAGCCTACATATATATGGTCAGTTAGGATCCTTTTGTTATTTATAACACCTGGCGCTAAGGTGTGGAGTGCTCAGTCACAGAGATTAAGTATAATAGTATCAAAAGACTGACCAGCACATCTAAACAGAAAACAGGTGTGAACAGGTGTTTACAAGGAATAGTCATCTCCAGTCATAACCAACAAATAAAGTAGCACTCTGTATTGCTTTAGTATGCAAATATGAAATATATTTCATTGTATCTGCATTAATGCTGTGAAAAATTATAAAAATTGATAATACTTAGTTCATTAGTTGACCACTTTATGTGTACCCAGCAGTCACTTTAAGGCTGTACTCATTGCTGGGAACCTGCCTGTGTGAATCCTCTTTTGTGCTAAAGCCTGCATTTTTATGGGAAAGTAGGATCCTGCTATATTTAAAAACACCTGAGGGGTGGAGTGCAGTCAGAGAGATAAAATATACTAATATAACAAAACTGACCTCCACATCCAAACAGAAAACAGGTGCTCACTAAGAGTGGCCATCTCCATTTATAACCAACAAATAAAGTAACACTCTGGAGTGCTATAGCAAGCCAACATGAAATATATGAAACTTGTTTGGCTTTACTGCTCTAGAAAATTTGAAAAATTGAGAATACTTAGTGCATTAATTGGCCAATTCACGTTTACCCAGTCGCCATCATAAGGCGATTCTCATTCCTGGGAACCTGTTTTATTTCTTAAGCTAAAGCCTACATTTATATGGGAAGATAGGCTCCTGCTGTTATTAAAAATGCCTGAGGCTAAGGTGTGGAGTGCTCAGTCAGAGAGCTTATGTATTCTAATATCAAAAGACTGACCTCCACATCCAAACAGAAAACAGGTGTGAACAGGTGCTCACTAAGAGTAGCTATCTTCATTTCAAACCAACAAAGTAGCACTCTGTAGCACTATAGCATGCAAATATGAAATGTAAACAATTTTATTTGCATTAATACTCTAGAAAATTATAAAAATTGAAAATACTTAGCGCATAAATTAGCCATTTTATGTGTACCTGGCAGTCATTTTAAGGCCATTCTCGTTGCTGGGAACCTGCCTGTATTTATATGGGAAAGTAGGATCCTGCTATATTTAAAAACATCTGATAGGTGGAGTGCTTAGTCAGAGAGCTCAAATATACTAATATCAAAAGACTGACCTCCACATCCAAACAGAAAACAGGTGCTCACTAAGAGTAGCCATCTCCATTTATAACCAACAAATAAAGTAGCACTATGTAGCCCTATGGCATTCAAATATGAAATGTAAACAATTTTATTTGCATTAATGCTCTAGAAAATTTTAAAAATTGAGATTACTTAAAGCATAAATTGACCAATTTTTCTGTACCCAGCAATCACTTTATGGCGATTCTCGTTGCTGGGAACCTGCCTGTGTCTATCCTCTTTTGTGCTAAAGCCTGCATTTATATGGGAAAGTAGGATCCTGCTATATTTAAAAACATCTGAGGGGTGGAGTGCAGTCAGAGAGCTCAAATATACTAATATCAAAAAACTGACCTCCACATCCAAACTGAAAACAAAGTAGCCATCTCCATTTATAACCAACAAATAAAGTATCAATCTGAAGCACTATAGCAAGCCAACATGAAATATATGAAACTCGTTTGGCTTTACTGCTCTAGAAAATTTGAAAAATTGAGAATACTTAGTACATTAATTGGCCAAGTCACGTTTACCCAGTCGCCATCATAAGGCGATTCTCATTGCTTGGAACCTGTTTTATTTCTTAAGCTAAAGCTTACATATATATGGGAAGGTAGGCTCCTGGTGTTATTAAAAATGCCTGAGGCTAAGGTGTGGAGTGCCCAGTCAGAGAGCTTATGTATACTAATATCAAAAGACTGACCTCCACATCCAAACAGAAAACAGGTGTGAACAAGTGCTCACTAAGAGTAGCTATCTTCATTTGTAGCCAACAAAGTAGCACTCTGTAGAACTATAGCATGCACATATGAAATGTAAACAATTTTATTTGCATTAATACTCTAGAAAATTGTAAAAATGGAGAATACTTAGCGCATAAATTAGTCATTTTATGTGTACCCAGCAGTCATTTTAAGGCCATTCTCGTTACTGAGAACCTGCCTGTATTTATATGGGAAAGTAGGATCCTGCTATATTTAAAAACATCTGATAGGTGGAGTGCTCAATCAGAGAGTTCAAATATACTAATATCAAAAGACTGACCTCCACATCCAAACAGAAAACAGGTGCTCACTAAGAGTGGCCATCTCCATTTATAACCAACAAATAAAGTAGCACTCTGGAGTGCTATAGCAAGCCAACATGAAATATATGATACTTGTTTGGCTTTACTGCTCTAGAAAAATTGAGGATACCTAGTGCAATAATTGGCCAATTAATGTTTACCCTGTCGCCAACATAAGGCGACTCTCGTTTCTGGGGACCTGTCTGTGTGAATTCTTTCTTAGGCTAAAGCCTACAGTTATATGGGAAGGTAGACTCCTGCTGTTATTAAAAATGCCTGAGGCTAAGGTGTGGAGTGCCCAGTCAGAGAGCTTAAGTTTACTAATGTCAAAAGACTGACCTCCACATCCTAACAGAAAACAAGTGTGAACAGGTGCTACTAAGAGTAGCTATCTCCATTTCTTACCAACAAAGTAGCACTATGTAGCCCTATAGCATGCAAATATGAAATGTAAACAATTTTATTTGCATTAATGCTTTAGAAAATTAAAAAAATTGAGATTACTTAAAGCATAAATTGACCAATTTTTCTGTACCCAGCAGTCACTTTAAGGCAATTCTCGTTGCTGGGAACCTGCCTGTGTGTATCCTCTTTTGTGCTAAAGCCTTCATTTATATGGGAAGGTGGGATCCTTCTGTGATTTATAGCACATGAGGCTGATGTGTGGAGTGCTCAGTCACAGAGATTAAGTATAATAGTATCAAGATTGACCAGCACATCCAAACAGAAAACATGTGTGAACAGGTGTTTACTAGGAGTAGGCATCTCTATTCATAACCAACAAATAAGGTAGCACTCTGTATCGCTATAGCATGCAAATATGAGATATATTTCCTTCTAACTGCATTAATGCTGTAGAAAATTTTAAAAATTGAGCATACTCAGTAAATAAGTTGTCCAATTTCTATGTACTCAGCAATCATTTTAAGGCCATTCTCGTTGCAGGGAACCTGCCTGTGTGTATCCTCTTTTGTGCTAAAGCTTGCATTTATATGGGAAAGTAGGATCCTGCTATATTTACAAACATCTGATAGGTGGAGTGCTCAGTCAGAGAGCTCAAAGATACTAATATCAAAAGTCTGACCTCTACATCCAAACAGAAAACAGGTGCTCACTAAGAGTGGCCATCTCCATTTATAACCATCAAATAAAGTAGCACTCTGAAGCGCTATAGCAAACCAATATAAAATATATTAAACTTGTTTCGCTTTACTGCTCTAGAAAAATTGAGAATACCTAGTGCATTAATTGGCCAATTCGTGTTTACCCACATAAGGCAATTCTCATTTCTGGGAACCTGTCTTTGTGAATTCTTTCCTAGGCTAAAGCTGACATTTATATGGAAAGGTAGGCTCCTTCTGCTATTAAAATGCCTGAGTCTAAGGTGTGGAGTGCTCAGTCAGAGAGCTTATGTATTCTAATTTCAAAAGACTAACCTTCACATCCAAACAGAAAACAGGTGTAAACAGTTGCTTACTAAGAGTAGCTATCTCCATTTGTAACCAAGTTGCACTCTGTAACACTAAAGCAAGCCAACATGAAATATATGAAACTTTAATGGCTTTACTGTTCTTCGAAATTTTAAAAATTGAGAATCCTGAGCACATAAATTGGCCAATTTATGTGTACCTGGCAGTCACTTTAAGGCCATTCTCATTGTTTGGGACCTGCCTGTGTATATTTTCTTTTGTTCGAAAGCCTACATTTATATGGGAGGATGGGATCCTGCTATATTTAAAAACAGCTGAGGGGTGGAGTGCAGTCAAAGTGCTTATTTCTAATATCAAAAGACTGACTGGCACATCAAAACAGAAAACGGGTGGGGACAGGTGCTTCCTAAGAGTAGCCATCTCCATATATAACCAAGAAGTAAAGTAGCACTCTGTAGTGCTATAGCATGCAAATATGAAATGTACACAAATTTATTTGCATTAATGCTCTAGAAAATTATAAAAATTGAGAAATACTTAGCACATTAGATAACCAATTTATGTGTACCCGGCAGTCACTTTAAGGCCATTCTCATTGCTGGGAACCTGCTTGTGTGAATCCTCTTTTGTGCTAAAGCCTACATTTATATGGGAAGGTGGGATCCTGCTATATTTAAAAACATCTGATAGGTGGAGTGCTCAGTAAGAGAGCTCAAATATGCTAATATCAAAAGACTGACCTACACATCCAAACAGACAACAGGTGCACTGCTCACTAAGAGTGGCCATCTCCATTTATGACCAACAAATAAAGTAGCACTCTGAAGCGCTATAGCAAGCCAACATGAAAGATATGAAACTTGTTTGACTTTACTGCTCTAGAAATAGTAAAAAATTGAGAATACTTAGTGCATTTATTGGCCAATTCACGTTTACCCAGTCGCCATCATGAGGCGATTCTCATTGCTAGGAACCTGTTTTATTTCTTAAGCTAAAGCTTACATTTATATGGGAAGGTAGGCTCCTGCTGTTATTAAAAATGCCTGAGTCTAAGGTGTGGAGTGCTCAGTCAGAGAGCTTAAGTATACTAATTTCAACAGACTGACCTCCACATCCAAACAGAAAACAGGTGTGAACAGGTGCTCACTAAGAGTAGCTATCTTCATTTCTAACCAACAAAGTAGCACTATAGCATGCAAATATGAAATATAAACAATTTTATTTGCATTAATACTCTAGAAAATTATAAAAATTGAAAATACTTAGCGCATAAATTAGCCATTTTATGTGTACCTGGCAGTCATTTTAAGGCCAGTCTCGTTGCTGGGAACCTGCCTGTATTTATATGGGAAAGTAGGATCCTGCTATATTTAAAAACATCTGATAGGTGGAGTGCTTAGTCAGAAAGCTCAAATATACTAATATCAAAAGACTGACCTCCACATCCAAACAGAAAACAGGTGCTCACTAAGAGTATCCATCCCCATTTATAACCAATAAATAAAGTAGCACTCTGGAGTGCTATAGCAAGCCAACATGAAATACATGAAACTTGTTTGGCTTTACTGCTCTAGAAACATTGAGGATGCCTAGTGCATTAATTAACAGAAAACAGGTGTGAACAGGTGCTCACTAAGAGTAGCTATCTTCATTTGTAGCCAACAAAGTAGCACTCTGTAGCACTATAGCATGCAAATATGAAATGTAAACAATTTTATTTGCATTAATACTCTAGAAAATTATAAAAATTGAGAATACTTAGTGCATAAATTAGCCATTTTATGTGTACCCGGCAGTCATTTTAAGGCCATTCTCGTTACTGAGAACCTGCCTGTATTTATATGGGAAAGTAGGATCCTGCTATATTTAAAAACATCTGATAGGTGGAGTGCTCAATCAGAGAGTTCAAATATACTAATATCAAAAGACTGACCTCCACATCCAAACAGAAAACAGGTGCTCACTAAGAGTGGCCATCTCCATTCATGACCAACAAATAAAGTAGTACTCTGAAGCGCTATAGCAAGCCAACATGAATTATATGAAACTCGTTTGGCTTTACTGCTCTAGAAAATTTGAAAAATTGAGAATACTTAGTACATTAATTGGCCAAGTCACGTTTACCCAGTCGCCATCATAAGGCGATTCTCATTGCTTGGAACCTGTTTTATTTCTTAAGCTAAAGCCTACATTTATATGGGAAGGTAGGCTCCTGCTGTTATTAAAAATGCCTGAGGCTAAGGTGTGGAGTGCCCAGTCAGAGAGCTTATGTATACTAATATCAAAAGACTGACCTCCACATCCAAACAGAAAACAGGTGTGAACAAGTGCTCACTAAGAGTAGCTATCTTCATTTCTAACCAACAAAGTAGCACTATAGCATGCAAATATGAAATGTAAACAATTTTATTTGCATTAATACTCTAGAAAATTATAAAAATTGAAAATACTTAGCGCATAAATTAGCCATTTTATGTGTACCTGGCAGTCATTTTAAGGCCATTCTCGTTGCTGGGAACCTGCCTGTATTTATATGGGAAAGTAGGATCCTGCTATATTTAAAAACATCTGATAGGTGGAGTGCTTAGTCAGAAAGCTCAAATATACTAATATCAAAAGACTGACCTCCACATCCAAACAGAAAACAGGTGCTCACTAAGAGTAGCCATCCCCATTTATAACCAATAAATAAAGTAGCACTCTGGAGTGCTATAGCAAGCCAACATGAAATACATGAAACTTGTTTGGCTTTACTGCTCTAGAAACATTGAGGATGCCTAGTGCATTAATTAACAGAAAACAGGTGTGAACAGGTGCTCACTAAGAGTAGCTATCTTCATTTGTAGCCAAAAAAGTAGCACTCTGTAGCACTATAGCATGCAAATATGAAATGTAAACAATTTTATTTGCATTAATACTCTAGAAAATTATAAAAATTGAGAATACTTAGTGCATAAATTAGCCATTTTATGTGTACCCGGCAGTCATTTTAAGGCCATTCTCGTTACTGAGAACCTGCCTGTATTTATATGGGAAAGTAGGATCCTGCTATATTTAAAAACATCTGATAGGTGGAGTGCTCAATCAGAGAGTTCAAATATACTAATATCAAAAGACTGACCTCCACATCCAAACAGAAAACAGGTGCTCACTAAGAGTGGCCATCTCCATTTATGACCAACAAATAAAATAGTACTCTGAAGCGCTATAGCAAGCCAACATGAATTATATGAAACTCGTTTGGCTTTACTGCTCTAGAAAATTTGAAAAATTGAGAATACTTAGTACATTAATTGGCCAAGTCACGTTTACCCAGTCGCCATCATAAGGCGATTCTCATTGCTTGGAACCTGTTTTATTTCTTAAGCTAAAGCCTACATTTATATGGGAAGGTAGGCTCCTGCTGTTATTAAAAATGCCTGAGGCTAAGGTGTGGAGTGCCCAGTCAGAGAGCTTATGTATACTAATATCAAAAGACTGACCTCCACATCCAAACAGAAAACAGGTGTGAACAAGTGCTCACTAAGAGTAGCTATCTTCATTTCTAACCAACAAAGTAGCACTATAGCATGCAAATATGAAATGTAAACAATTTTATTTGCATTAATACTCTAGAAAATTATAAAAATTGAAAATACTTAGCGCATAAATTAGCCATTTTATGTGTACCTGGCAGTCATTTTAAGGCCATTCTCGTTGCTGGGAACCTGCCTGTATTTATATGGGAAAGTAGGATCCTGCTATATTTAAAAACATCTGATAGGTGGAGTGCTTAGTCAGAAAGCTCAAATATACTAATATCAAAAGACTGACCTCCACATCCAAACAGAAAACAGGTGCTCACTAAGAGTAGCCATCCCCATTTATAACCAATAAATAAAGTAGCACTCTGGAGTGCTATAGCAAGCCAACATGAAATACATGAAACTTGTTTGGCTTTACTGCTCTAGAAACATTGAGGATGCCTAGTGCATTAATTAACAGAAAACAGGTGTGAACAGGTGCTCACTAAGAGTAGCTATCTTCATTTGTAGCCAAAAAAGTAGCACTCTGTAGCACTATAGCATGCAAATATGAAATGTAAACAATTTTATTTGCATTAATACTCTAGAAAATTATAAAAATTGAGAATACTTAGTGCATAAATTAGCCATTTTATGTGTACCCGGCAGTCATTTTAAGGCCATTCTCGTTACTGAGAACCTGCCTGTATTTATATGGGAAAGTAGGATCCTGCTATATTTAAAAACATCTGATAGGTGGAGTGCTCAATCAGAGAGTTCAAATATACTAATATCAAAAGACTGACCTCCACATCCAAACAGAAAACAGGTGCTCACTAAGAGTGGCCATCTCCATTTATGACCAACAAATAAAATAGTACTCTGAAGCGCTATAGCAAGCCAACATGAATTATATGAAACTCGTTTGGCTTTACTGCTCTAGAAAATTTGAAAAATTGAGAATACTTAGTACATTAATTGGCCAAGTCACGTTTACCCAGTCGCCATCATAAGGCGATTCTCATTGCTTGGAACCTGTTTTATTTCTTAAGCTAAAGCCTACATTTATATGGGAAGGTAGGCTCCTGCTGTTATTAAAAATGCCTGAGGCTAAGGTGTGGAGTGCCCAGTCAGAGAGCTTATGTATACTAATATCAAAAGACTGACCTCCACATCCAAACAGAAAACAGGTGTGAACAAGTGCTCACTAAGAGTAGCTATCTCCATTTGTAACCAATTAAGTTGCACTCTGTAACACTAAAGCAAGCCAACATGAAATATATGAAACTTTAATGGCCTTACTGTTCTACAAAATTTTAAAAATTGAGAATCCTGAGCACATAAATTGGCCAATTTATGTGTACCTGGCAGTCACTTTAAGGCCATTCTCATTGTTTGGGACCTGCCTGTGTGAATTTTCTTTTGTTCGAAAGCCTACATTTATATGGGAGGGTGGGATCCTGCTATATTTAAAAACAGCTGAGGGGTGGAGTGCTCAGTAAGAGCTCAAATATGCTAATATCAAAAGACTGACCTACACATCCAAACAGACAACAGGTGCACTGCTCACTAAGAGTGGCCATCTCCATTTATAACCAACAAATAAAGTAGCACTCTGAAGCGCTATAGCAAGCCAACATGAAAGATATGAAACTTGTTTGACTTTACTGCTCTAGAAATAGTAAAAAATTGAGAATACTTAGGTAATTAATTGGCCAATTCATGTTTACCCAGTTGCCATCATGAGGCGATTCTCATTGCTAGGAACCTGTTTTATTTCTTAAGCTAAAGCCTACATTTATATGGGAAGGTAGGCTCCTGCTGTTATTAAAAATGCCTGAGTGTAAGGTGTGGAGTGCTCAGTCAGAGAGCTTAAGTATACTAATTTCAACAGACTGACCTCCACATCCAAACAGAAAACAGGTGTGAACAGGTGCTCACTAAGAGTAGCTATCTTCATTTCAAACCAACAAAGTAGCACTCTGTAGCACTATAGCATGCAAATATGAAATGTAAACAATTTTGTTTGCATTAATACTCTAGAAAATTATAAAAATTGAGAATACTTAGCGCATAAATTAGCCATTTTATGTGTACCCGGCAGTCATTTTAAGGCCATTCTCGTTACTGAGAACCTGCCTGTATTTATATGGAAAAGTAGGATCCTGCTATATTTAAAAACATCTGATAGGTGGAGTGCTTAGTCAGAGAGCTCAAATATAATAATATAAAAAGACTGACCTCCACATCCAAACAGAAAACAGGTGCTTACTAAGAGTAGCCATCTCCATTTATAACCAACAAATAAAGTAGCACTCTGAAGCGCTATAGCAAGCCAATATAAAATATATTAAACTTGTTTCGCTTTACTGCTCTAGAAAAATTGAAAATACCTAGTGCATTAATTGGCCAATTCGTGTTTACCCAGTTGCCCACATAAGGGAATTCTCATTTCTGGGAACCTGTCTGTGTGAATTCTTTCTTAGGCTAAAGCTGACATTTATATGGAAAGGTAGACTCCTTCTGCTATTAAAATGCCTGAGGCTAAGGTGTGGAGTGCTCAGTCAGAGAGCTTATGTATTCTAATTTCAAAAGACTGACCTTCACATCCAAACAGAAAACAGATGTAAACAGTTGCTCACTAAGAGTAGCTATCTCCATTTGTAACCAACTAAGTTGCACTCTGTAACACTAAAGCAAGCCAACATGAAATATATGAAACTTTATTGGCCTTACTGTTCTACAAAATTTTAAAAATTGAGAATCCTGAGCACATAAATTGGCCAATTTATGGGTACCTGGCAGTCACTTTAAGGCCATTCTCATTGTTTGGGACCTGCCTGTGTGAATTTTCTTTTGTTCGAAAGCCTACATTTATATGGGAGGGTGGGATCCTGCTATATTTAAAAACAGCTGAGGGGTGGAGTGCTCAGTAAGAGCTCAAATATGCTAATATCAAAAGACTGACCTACACATCCAAACAGACAACAGGTGCACTGCTCCCTAAGAGTGGCCATCTCCATTTATAACCAACAAATAAAGTAGCACTCTGAAGGGCTATAGCAAGCCAACATGAAAGATATGAAACTTGTTTGACTTTACTGCTCTAGAAATAGTAAAAAATTGAGAATACTTAGGTAATTAATTGGCCAATTCATGTTTACCCAGTTGCCATCATGAGGCGATTCTCATTGCTAGGAACCTATTTTATTTCTTAAGCTAAAGCCTACATTTATATGGGAAGGTAGGCTCCTGCTGTTATTAAAAATGCCTGAGTCTAAAGTGTGGAGTGCTCAGTCAGAGAGCTTAAGTATACTAATTTCAACAGACTGACCTCCACATCCAAACAGAAAACAGGTGTGAACAGGTGCTCACTAAGAGTAGCTATCTTCATTTGTAGCCAACAAAGTAGCACTCTGTAGCACTATAGCATGCAAATATGAAATGTAAACAATTTTATTTGCATTAATACTCTAGAAAATTATAAGAATTGAGAATACTTAGCGCATAAATTAGCCATTTTATGTGTACCCGGCAGTCATTTTAAGGCCATTCTCGTTACTGAGAACCTACCTGTATTTATATGGGAAAGTAGGATCCTGCTATATTTAAAAACATCTGATAGGTGGAGTGCTTAGTCAGAGAGCTCAAATATAATAATATAAAAAGACTGACCTCCACATCCAAACAGAAAACAGGTGCTTACTAAGAGTGGCCATCTCCATTTATAACCATCAAAAAAAGTAGCACTCTGAAGCGCTATAGCAAGCCAATATAAAATATATTAAACTTGTTTCGCTTTACTGCTCTAGAAAAATTGAGAATACCTAGTGCATTAATTGTCCAATTCGTGTTTACCCAGTTGCCCACATAAGGCAATTCTCATTTCTGGGAACCTGTCTGTGTGAATTCTTTCCTAGGCTAAAGCTGACATTTATATGGAAAGCTAGGCTCCTTCTGCTATTATAATGCCCGAGGCTAAGGTGTGGAGTGCTCAGTCAGAGAACTTATGTATTCTAATTTCAAAAGACTGACCTTCACATCCAAACAGAAAACAGATGTAAACAGTTGCTCACTAAGAGTAGCTATCTCCATTTGTAACCAACTAAGTTGCACTCTGTAACACTAAAGCAAGCCAACATGAAATATATGAAACTTTAATGGCCTTACTGTTCTACAAAATTTTAAAAATTGAGAATCCTGAGCACATAAATTGGCCAATTTATGTGTACCTGGCAGTGACTTTAAGGCCATTCTCATTGTTTGGGACCTGCCTGTGTATATTTTCTTTTGTTCGAAAGCCTACATTTATATGGGAAGGTGGGATCCTGCTATATTTAAAAACAGCTGAGGGGTGGAGTGCAGTCAAAGTGCTTATTTCTAATATCAAAAGACTGACTGGCACATCAAAACAGAAAACGGATGGGGACAGGTGCTTCCTAAGAGTAGCCATCTCCATATATAACCAAGAAGTAAAGTAGCACTCTGTAGTGCTATAGCATGCAAATATGAAATGTACACAAATTTATTTGCATTAATGCTCTAGAAAATTATAAAAATTGAGAAATACTTAGCACATTAGATAACCAATTTATATGTACCCGGCAGTCACTTTAAGGCCATTCTCATTGCTGGGAACCTGCTTGTGTGAATCCTCTTTTGTGCTAAAGCCTACATTTATATGGGAAGGTGGGATCCTGCTATATTTAAAAACATCTGATAGGTGGAGTGCTCAGTAAGAGAGCTCAAATATGCTAATATCAAAAGACTGACCTACACATCCAAACAGACAACAGGTGCACTGCTCACTAAGAGTGGCCATCTCCATTTATGACCAACAAATAAAGTAGCACTCTGAAGCGCTATAGCAAGCCAACATGAAAGATATGAAACTTGTTTGACTTTACTGCTCTAGAAATAGTAAAAAATTGAGAATACTTAGTGCATTTATTGGCCAATTCACGTTTACCCAGTCGCCATCATGAGGCGATTCTCATTGCTAGGAACAATGCCTGAGTCTAAAGTGTGGAGTGCTCAGTCAGAGAGCTTAAGTATACTAATTTCAACAGACTGACCTCCACATCCAAACAGAAAACAGGTGTGAACAGGTGCTCACTAAGAGTAGCTATCTTCATTTCTAACCAACAAAGTAGCACTATAGCATGCAAATATGAAATGTAAACAATTTTATTTGCATTAATACTCTAGAAAATTATAAAAATTGAAAATACTTAGTGCATAAATTAGCCATTTTATGTGTACCCGGCAGTCATTTTAAGGCCATTCTCGTTACTGAGAACCTGCCTGTATTTATATGGGAAAGTAGGATCCTGCTATATTTAAAAACATCTGATAGGTGGAGTGCTCAATCAGAGAGTTCAAATATACTAATATCAAAAGACTGACCTCCACATACAAACAGAAAACAGGTGCTCACTAAGAGTGGCCATCTCCATTTATGACCAACAAATAAAGTAGTACTCTGAAGCGCTATAGCAAGCCAACATGAATTATATGAAACTCGTTTGGCTTTACTGCTCTAGAAAATATGAAAAATTGAGAATACTTAGTACATTAATTGGCCAAGTCACGTTTACCCAGTCGCCATCATAAGGCGATTCTCATTGCTTGGAACCTGTTTTATTTCTTAAGCTAAAGCCTACATTTATATGGGAAGGTAGGCTCCTGCTGTTATTAAAAATGCCTGAGGCTAAGGTGTGGAGTGCCCAGTCAGAGAGCTTATGTATACTAATATCAAAAGACTGACCTCCACATCCAAACAGAAAACAGGTGTGAACAAGTGCTCACTAAGAGTAGCTATCTCCATTTGTAACCAACTAAGTTGCACTCTGTAACACTAAAGCAAGCCAACATGAAATATATGAAACTTTAATGGCCTTACTGTTCTACAAAATTTTAAAAATTGAGAATCCTGAGCACATAAATTGGCCAATTTATGTGTACCTGGCAGTCACTTTAAGGCCATTCTCATTGTTTGGGACCTGCCTGTGTGAATTTTCTTTTGTTCGAAAGCCTACATTTATATGGGAGGGTGGGATCCTGCTATATTTAAAAACAGCTGAGGGGTGGAGTGCTCAGTAAGAGCTCAAATATGCTAATATCAAAAGACTGACCTACACATCCAAACAGACAACAGGTGCACTGATCACTAAGAGTGGCCATCTCCATTTATAACCAACAAATAAAGTAGCACTCTGAAGCGCTATAGCAAGCCAACATGAAAGATATGAAACTTGTTTGACTTTACTGCTCTAGAAATAGTAAAAAATTGAGAATACTTAGGTAATTAATTGGCCAATTCATGTTTACCCAGTTGCCATCATGAGGCGATTCTCATTGCTAGGAACCTGTTTTATTTCTTAAGCTAAAGCCTACATTTATATGGGAAGGTAGGCTCCTGCTGTTATTAAAAATGCCTGAGTCTAAGGTGTGTAGTGCTCAGTCAGAGAGCTTAAGTATACTAATTTCAACAGACTGACCTCCACATCCAAACAGAAAACAGGTGTGAACAGGTGCTCACTAAGAGTAGCTATCTTCATTTCAAACCAACAAAGTAGCACTCTGTAGCACTATAGCATGCAAATATGAAATGTAAACAATTTTATTTGCATTAATACTCTAGAAAATTATAAAAATTGAAAATACTTAGCGCATAAATTAGCCATTTTATGTGTACCTGGCAGTCATTTTAAGGCCATTCTCGTTGCTGGGAACGTGCCCGTATTTATATGGGAAAGTAGGATCCTGCTATATTTAAAAACATCTGATAGGTGGAGTGCTTAGTCAGAGAGCTCAAATATAATAATATAAAAAGACTGACCTCCACATCCAAACAGAAAATAGGTGTGAACAAGTGCTCACTAAGAGTAGCTATCTTCATTTGTAGCCAACAAAGTAGCACTCTGTAGCACTATAGCATGCAAATATGAAATGTAAACAATTTTATTTGCATTAATACTCTAGAAAATTATAAAAATTGAAAATACTTAGCGCATAAATTAGCCATTTTATGTGTACCTGGCAGTCATTTTAAGGCCATTCTCGTTGCTGGGAACGTGCCCGTATTTATATGGGAAAGTAGGATCCTGCTATATTTAAAAACATCTGATAGGTGGAGTGCTTAGTCAGAGAGCTCAAATATAATAATATAAAAAGACTGACCTCCACATCCAAACAGAAAATAGGTGTGAACAAGTGCTCACTAAGAGTAGCTATCTTCATTTGTAGCCAACAAAGTAGCACTCTGTAGCACTATAGCATGCAAATATGAAATGTAAACAATTTTATTTGCATTAATACTCTAGAAAATTATAAAAATTGAGAATACTTAGCACATAAATTAGCCATTTTATGTGTACCCGGCAGTCATTTTAAGGCCATTCTCGTTACTGAGAACCTGCCTGTATTTATATGGAAAAGTAGGATCCTGCTATATTTAAAAACATCTGATAGGTGGAGTGCTTAGTCAGAGAGCTCAAATATAATAATATAAAAAGACTGACCTCCACATCCAAACAGAAAACAGGTGCTTACTAAGAGTAGCCATCTCCATTTATAACCAACAAATAAAGTAGCACTCTGAAGCGCTATAGCAAGCCAATATAAAATATATTAAACTTGTTTCGCTTTACTGCTCTAGAAAAATTGAGAATACCTAGTGCATTAATTGGCCAATTCGTGTTTACCCAGTTGCCCACATAAGGGAATTCTCATTTCTGGGAACCTGTCTGTGTGAATTCTTTCTTAGGCTAAAGCTGACATTTATATGGAAAGGTAGACTCCTTCTGCTATTAAAATGCCTGAGGCTAAGGTGTGGAGTGCTCAGTCAGAGAGCTTATGTATTCTAATTTCAAAAGACTGACCTTCACATCCAAACAGAAAACAGATGTAAACAGTTGCTCACTAAGAGTAGCTATCTCCATTTGTAACCAACTAAGTTGCACTCTGTAACACTAAAGCAAGCCAACATGAAATATATGAAACTTTAATGCCTTACTGTTCTACAAAATTTTAAAAATTGAGAATCCTGAGCACATAAATTGGCCAATTTATGGGTACCTGGCAGTCACTTTAAGGCCATTCTCATTGTTTGGGACCTGCCTGTGTGAATTTTCTTTTGTTCGAAAGCCTACATTTATATGGGAGGGTGGGATCCTGCTATATTTAAAAACAGCTGAGGGGTGGAGTGCTCAGTAAGAGCTCAAATATGCTAATATCAAAAGACTGACCTACACATCCAAACAGACAACAGGTGCACTGCTCACTAAGAGTGGCCATCTCCATTTATAACCAACAAATAAAGTAGCACTCTGAAGGGCTATAGCAAGCCAACATGAAAGATATGAAACTTGTTTGACTTTACTGCTCTAGAAATAGTAAAAAATTGAGAATACTTAGGTAATTAATTGGCCAATTCATGTTTACCCAGTTGCCATCATGAGGCGATTCTCATTGCTAGGAACCTATTTTATTTCTTAAGCTAAAGCCTACATTTATATGGGAAGGTAGGCTCCTGCTGTTATTAAAAATGCCTGAGTCTAAAGTGTGGAGTGCTCAGTCAGAGAGCTTAAGTATACTAATTTCAACAGACTGACCTCCACATCCAAACAGAAAACAGGTGTGAACAGGTGCTCACTAAGAGTAGCTATCTTCATTTGTAGCCAACAAAGTAGCACTCTGTAGCACTATAGCATGCAAATATGAAATGTAAACAATTTTATTTGCATTAATACTCTAGAAAATTATAAAAATTGAGAATACTTAGCGCATAAATTAGCCATTTTATGTGTACCCGGCAGTCATTTTAAGGCCATTCTCGTTACTGAGAACCTACCTGTATTTATATGGGAAAGTAGGATCCTGCTATATTTAAAAACATCTGATAGGTGGAGTGCTTAGTCAGAGAGCTCAAATATAATAATATAAAAAGACTGACCTCCACATCCAAACAGAAAACAGGTGCTTACTAAGAGTGGCCATCTCCATTTATAACCATCAAAAAAAGTAGCACTCTGAAGCGCTATAGCAAGCCAATATAAAATATATTAAACTTGTTTCGCTTTACTGCTCTAGAAAAATTGAGAATACCTAGTGCATTAATTGTCCAATTCGTGTTTACCCAGTTGCCCACATAAGGCAATTCTCATTTCTGGGAACCTGTCTGTGTGAATTCTTTCCTAGGCTAAAGCTGACATTTATATGGAAAGGTAGGCTCCTTCTGCTATTAAAATGCCCGAGGCTAAGGTGTGGAGTGCTCAGTCAGAGAACTTATGTATTCTAATTTCAAAAGACTGACCTTCACATCCAAACAGAAAACAGATGTAAACAGTTGCTCACTAAGAGTAGCTATCTCCATTTGTAACCAACTAAGTTGCACTCTGTAACACTAAAGCAAGCCAACATGAAATATATGAAACTTTAATGGCCTTACTGTTCTACAAAATTTTAAAAATTGAGAATCCTGAGCACATAAATTGGCCAATTTATGTGTACCTGGCAGTGACTTTAAGGCCATTCTCATTGTTTGGGACCTGCCTGTGTATATTTTCTTTTGTTCGAAAGCCTACATTTATATGGGAAGGTGGGATCCTGCTATATTTAAAAACAGCTGAGGGGTGGAGTGCAGTCAAAGTGCTTATTTCTAATATCAAAAAACTGACTGGCACATCAAAACAGAAAACGGGTGGGGACAGGTGCTTCCTAAGAGTAGCCATCTCCATATATAACCAAGAAGTAAAGTAGCACTCTGTAGTGCTATAGCATGCAAATATGAAATGTACACAAATTTATTTGCATTAATGCTCTAGAAAATTATAAAAATTGAGAAATACTTAGCACATTAGATAACCAATTTATGTGTACCCGGCAGTCACTTTAAGGCCATTCTCATTGCTGGGAACCTGCTTGTGTGAATCCTCTTTTGTGCTAAAGCCTACATTTATATGGGAAGGTGGGATCCTGCTATATTTAAAAACATCTGATAGGTGGAGTGCTCAGTAAGAGAGCTCAAATATGCTAATATCAAAAGACTGACCTACACATCCAAACAGACAACAGGTGCACTGCTCACTAAGAGTGGCCATCTCCATTTATGACCAACAAATAAAGTAGCACTCTGAAGCGCTATAGCAAGCCAACATGAAAGATATGAAACTTGTTTGACTTTACTGCTCTAGAAATAGTAAAAAATTGAGAATACTTAGTGCATTTATTGGCCAATTCACGTTTACCCAGTCGCCATCATGAGGCGATTCTCATTGCTAGGAACCTGTTTTATTTCTTAAGCTAAAGCTTACATTTATATGGGAAGGTAGGCTCCTGCTGTTATTAAAAATGCCTGAGTCTAAGGTGTGGAGTGCTCAGTCAGAGAGCTTAAGTATACTAATTTCAACAGACTGACCTCCACATCCAAACAGAAAACAGGTGTGAACAGGTGCTCACTAAGAGTAGCTATCTTCATTTCTAACCAACAAAGTAGCACTATAGCATGCAAATATGAAATGTAAACAATTTTATTTGCATTAATACTCTAGAAAATTATAAAAATTGAAAATACTTAGCGCATAAATTAGCCATTTTATGTGTACCTGGCAGTCATTTTAAGGCCATTCTCGTTGCTGGGAACCTGCCTGTATTTATATGGGAAAGTAGGATCCTGCTATATTTAAAAACATCTGATAGGTGGAGTGCTTAGTCAGAAAGCTCAAATATACTAATATCAAAAGACTGACCTCCACATCCAAACAGAAAACAGGTGCTCACTAAGAGTAGCCATCCCCATTTATAACCAATAAATAAAGTAGCACTCTGGAGTGCTATAGCAAGCCAACATGAAATACATGAAACTTGTTTGGCTTTACTGCTCTAGAAACATTGAGGATGCCTAGTGCATTAATTAACAGAAAACAGGTGTGAACAGGTGCTCACTAAGAGTAGCTATCTTCATTTCAAACCAACAAAGTAGCACTCTGTAGCACTATAGCATGCAAATATGAAATGTAAACAATTTTATTTGCATTAATACTCTAGAAAATTATAAAAATTGAGAATACTTAGTGCATAAATTAGCCATTTTATGTGTACCCGGCAGTCATTTTAAGGCCATTCTCGTTACTGAGAACCTGCCTGTATTTATATGGGAAAGTAGGATCCTGCTATATTTAAAAACATCTGATAGGTGGAGTGCTCAATCAGAGAGTTCAAATATACTAATATCAAAAGACTGACCTCCACATCCAAACAGAAAACAGCTGCTCACTAAGAGTGGCCATCTCCATTTATAACCAACAAATAAAGTAGCACTCTGGAGTGCTATAGCAAGCCAACATGAAATATATGATACTTGTTTGGCTTTACTGCTCTAGAAAAATTGAGGATACCTTGTGCATTAATTGGCCAATTAATGTTTAACCTGTCGCCAACATAAGGCGATTCTCGTTTCTGGGGACCTGTCTGTGTGAATTCTTTCTTAGGCTAAAGCCTACAGTTATATGGGAAGGTAGACTCCTGCTGTTATTAAAAATGCCTGAGGCTAAGGTGTGGAGTGCCCAGTCAGAGAGCTTAAGTTTACTAATGTCAAAAGACTGACCTCCACATCCTAACAGAAAACAGGTGTGAACAAGTGCTCACTAAGAGTAGCTATCTTCATTTGTAGCCAACAAAGTAGCACTCTGTAGAACTATAGCATGCAAATATGAAATGTAAACAATTTTATTTGCATTAATACTCTAGAAAATTATAAAAATTGAGAATACTTAGCGCATAAATTAGTCATTTTATGTGTACCCGGCAGTCATTTTAAGGCCATTCTTGTTACTGAGAACCTGCCTGTATTTATATGGGAAAGTAGGATCCTGCTATATTTAAAAACATCTGATAGGTGGAGTGCTCAATCAGAGAGTTCAAATATACTAATATCAAAAGACTGACCTCCACATCCAAACAGAAAACAGGTGCTCACTAAGAGTGGCCATCTCCATTTATGACCAACAAATAAAGTAGTACTCTGAAGCGCTATAGCAAGCCAACATGAATTATATGAAACTCGTTTGGCTTTACTGCTCTAGAAAATTTGAAAAATTGAGAATACTTAGTACATTAATTGGCCAAGTCACGTTTACCCAGTCGCCATCGTAAGGCGATTCTCATTGCTTGGAACCTGTTTTATTTCTTAAGCTAAAGCCTACATTTATATGGGAAGGTAGGCTCCTGCTGTTATTAAAAATGCCTGAGGCTAAGGTGTGGAGTGCCCAGTCAGAGAGCTTATGTATACTAATATCAAAAGACTGACCTCCACATCCAAACAGAAAACAGGTGTGAACAAGTGCTCACTAAGAGTAGCTATCTCCATTTGTAACCAACTAAGTTGCACTCTGTAACACTAAAGCAAGCCAACATGAAATATATGAAACTTTAATGGCCTTACTGTTCTACAAAATTTTAAAAATTAAGAATCCTGAGCACATAAATTGGCCAATTTATGTGTACCTGGCAGTCACTTTAAGGCCATTCTCATTGTTTGGGACCTGCCTGTGTGAATTTTCTTTTGTTCGAAAGCCTACATTTATATGGGAGGGTGGGATCCTGCTATATTTAAAAACAGCTGAGGGGTGGAGTGCTCAGTAAGAGCTCAAATATGCTAATATCAAAAGACTGACCTACACATCCAAACAGACAACAGGTGCACTGCTCACTAAGAGTGGCCATCTCCATTTATAACCAACAAATAAAGTAGCACTCTGAAGCGCTATAGCAAGCCAACATGAAAGATATGAAACTTGTTTGACTTTACTGCTCTAGAAATAGTAAAAAATTGAGAATACTTAGGTAATTAATTGGCCAATTCATGTTTACCCAGTTGCCATCATGAGGCGATTCTCATTGCTAGGAACCTGTTTTATTTCTTAAGCTAAAGCCTACATTTATATGGGAAGGTAGGCTCCTGCTGTTATTAAAAATGCCTGAGTCTAAGGTGTGGAGTGCTCAGTCAGAGAGCTTAAGTATACTAATTTCAACAGACTGACCTCCACATCCAAACAGAAAACAGGTGTGAACAGGTGCTCACTAAGAGTAGCTATCTTCATTTCAAACCAACAAAGTAGCACTCTGTAGCACTATAGCATGCAAATATGAAATGTAAACAATTTTATTTGCATTAATACTCTAGAAAATTATAAAAATTGAAAATACTTAGCGCATAAATTAGCCATTTTATGTGTACCTTGCAGTCATTTTAAGGCCATTCTCGTTGCTGGGAAGGTGCCTGTATTTATATGGGAAAGTAGGATCCTGCTATATTTAAAAACATCTGACAGGTGGAGTGCTTAATCAGAGAGCTCAAATATAATAATATAAAAAGACTGACCTCCACATCCAAACAGAAAACAGGTGTGAACAAGTGCTCACTAAGAGTAGCTATCTTCATTTGTAGCCAACAAAGTAGCACTCTGTAGCACTATAGCATGCAAATATGAAATGTAAACAATTTTATTTGCATTAATACTCTAGAAAATTATACAAATTGAGAATATTTAGCGCATAAATTAGCCATTTTATGTGTACCCGGCAGTCATTTTAAGGCCATTCTCGTTACTGAGAACCTACCTGTATTTATATGGGAAAGTAGGATCCTGCTATATTTAAAAACATCTGATAGGTGGAGTGCTTAGTCAGAGAGCTCAAATATAATAATATAAAAAGACTGACCTCCACATCCAAACAGAAAACAGGTGCTTACTAAGAGTGGCCATCTCCATTTATAACCATCAAATAAAGTAGCACTCTGAAGCGCTATAGCAAGCCAATATAAAATATATTAAACTTGTTTCGCTTTACTGCTCTAGAAAAATTGAGAATACCTAGTGCATTAATTGGCCAATTCGTGTTTACCCAGTTGCCCACATAAGGCAATTCTCATTTCTGGGAACCTGTCTGTGTGAATTCTTTCCTAGGCTAAAGCTGACATTTATATGGAAAGGTAGGCTCCTTCTGCTATTAAAATGCCCGAGGCTAAGGTGTGGAGTGCTCAGTCAGAGAACTTATGTATTCTAATTTCAAAAGACTGACCTTCACATCCAAACAGAAAACAGATGTAAACAGTTGCTCACTAAGAGTAGCTATCTCCATTTGTAACCAACTAAGTTGCACTCTGTAACACTAAAGCAAGCCAACATGAAATATATGAAACTTTAATGGCCTTACTGTTCTACAAAATTTTAAAAATTGAGAATCCTGAGCACATAAATTGGCCAATTTATGTGTACCTGGCAGTGACTTTAAGGCCATTCTCATTGTTTGGGACCTGCCTGTGTATATTTTCTTTTGTTCGAAAGCCTACATTTATATGGGAAGGTGGGATCCTGCTATATTTAAAAACAGCTGAGGGGTGGCGTGCAGTCAAAGTGCTTATTTCTAATATCAAAAAACTGACTGGCACATCAAAACAGAAAACGGGTGGGGACAGGTGCTTCCTAAGAGTAGCCATCTCCATATATAACCAAGAAGTAAAGTAGCACTCTGTAGTGCTATAGCATGCAAATATGAAATGTACACAAATTTATTTGCATTAATGCTCTAGAAAATTATAAAAATTGAGAAATACTTAGCACATTAGATAACCAATTTATGTGTACCCGGCAGTCACTTTAAGGCCATTCTCATTGCTAGGAACCTGCTTGTGTGAATCCTCTTTTGTGCTAAAGCCTACATTTATATGGGAAGGTGGGATCCTGCTATATTTAAAAACATCTGATAGGTGGAGTGCTCAGTAAGAGAGCTCAAATATGCTAATATCAAAAGACTGACCTACACATCCAAACAGACAACAGGTGCACTGCTCACTAAGAGTGGCCATCTCCATTTATGACCAACAAATAAAGTAGCACTCTGAAGCGCTATAGCAAGCCAACATGAAAGATATGAAACTTGTTTGACTTTACTGCTCTAGAAATAGTAAAAAATTGAGAATACTTAGTGCATTTATTGGCCAATTCACGTTTACCCAGTCGCCATCATGAGGCGATTCTCATTGCTAGGAACCTGTTTTATTTCTTAAGCGAAAGCTTACATTTATATGGGAAGGTAGGCTCCTGCTGTTATTAAAAATGCCTGAGTCTAAGGTGTGGAGTGCTCAGTCAGAGAGCTTAAGTATACTAATTTCAACAGACTGACCTCCACATCCAAACAGAAAACAGGTGTGAACAGGTGCTCACTAAGAGTAGCTATCTTCATTTCTAACCAACAAAGTAGCACTATAGCATGCAAATATGAAATGTAAACAATTTTATTTGCATTAATACTCTAGAAAATTATAAAAATTGAAAATACTTAGCGCATAAATTAGCCATTTTATGTGTACCTGGCAGTCATTTTAAGGCCATTCTCGTTGCTGGGAACCTGCCTGTATTTATATGGGAAAGTAGGATCCTGCTATATTTAAAAACATCTGATAGGTGGAGTGCTTAGTCAGAAAGCTCAAATATACTAATATCAAAAGACTGACCTCCACATCCAAACAGAAAACAGGTGCTCACTAAGAGTAGCCATCCCCATTTATAACCAATAAATAAAGTAGCACTCTGGAGTGCTATAGCAAGCCAACATGAAATACATGAAACTTGTTTGGCTTTACTGCTCTAGAAACATTGAGGATGCCTAGTGCATTAATTAACAGAAAACAGGTGTGAACAGGTGCTCACTAAGAGTAGCTATCTTCATTTCAAACCAACAAAGTAGCACTCTGTAGCACTATAGCATGCAAATATGAAATGTAAACAATTTTATTTGCATTAATACTCTAGAAAATTATACAAATTGAGAATACTTAGCGCATAAATTAGCCATTTTATGTGTACCCGGCAGTCATTTTAAGGCCATTCTCGTTACTGAGAACCTACCTGTATTTATATGGGAAAGTAGGATCCTGCTATATTTAAAAACATCTGATAGGTGGAGTGCTTAGTCAGAGAGCTCAAATATAATAATATAAAAAGACTGACCTCCACATCCAAACAGAAAACAGGTGCTTACTAAGAGTGGCCATCTCCATTTATAACCATCAAATAAAGTAGCACTCTGAAGCGCTATAGCAAGCCAATATAAAATATATTAAACTTGTTTCGCTTTACTGCTCTAGAAAAATTGAGAATACCTAGTGCATTAATTGGCCAATTCGTGTTTACCCAGTTGCCCACATAAGGCAATTCTCATTTCTGGGAACCTGTCTGTGTGAATTCTTTCCTAGGCTAAAGCTGACATTTATATGGAAAGGTAGGCTCCTTCTGCTATTAAAATGCCCGAGGCTAAGGTGTGGAGTGCTCAGTCAGAGAACTTATGTATTCTAATTTCAAAAGACTGACCTTCACATCCAAACAGAAAACAGATGTAAACAGTTGCTCACTAAGAGTAGCTATCTCCATTTGTAACCAACTAAGTTGCACTCTGTAACACTAAAGCAAGCCAACATGAAATATATGAAACTTTAATGGCCTTACTGTTCTACAAAATTTTAAAAATTGAGAATCCTGAGCACATAAATTGGCCAATTTATGTGTACCTGGCAGTGACTTTAAGGCCATTCTCATTGTTTGGGACCTGCCTGTGTATATTTTCTTTTGTTCGAAAGCCTACATTTATATGGGAAGGTGGGATCCTGCTATATTTAAAAACAGCTGAGGGGTGGAGTGCAGTCAAAGTGCTTATTTCTAATATCAAAAAACTGACTGGCACATCAAAACAGAAAACGGGTGGGGACAGGTGCTTCCTAAGAGTAGCCATCTCCATATATAACCAAGAAGTAAAGTAGCACTCTGTAGTGCTATAGCATGCAAATATGAAATGTACACAAATTTATTTGCATTAATGCTCTAGAAAATTATAAAAATTGAGAAATACTTAGCACATTAGATAACCAATTTATGTGTACCCGGCAGTCACTTTAAGGCCATTCTCATTGCTGGGAACCTGCTTGTGTGAATCCTCTTTTGTGCTAAAGCCTACATTTATATGGGAAGGTGGGATCCTGCTATATTTAAAAACATCTGATAGGTGGAGTGCTCAGTAAGAGAGCTCAAATATGCTAATATCAAAAGACTGACCTACACATCCAAACAGACAACAGGTGCACTGCTCACTAAGAGTGGCCATCTCCATTTATGACCAACAAATAAAGTAGCACTCTGAAGCGCTATAGCAAGCCAACATGAAAGATATGAAACTTGTTTGACTTTACTGCTCTAGAAATAGTAAAAAATTGAGAATACTTAGTGCATTTATTGGCCAATTCACGTTTACCCAGTCGCCATCATGAGGCGATTCTCATTGCTAGGAACCTGTTTTATTTCTTAAGCTAAAGCTTACATTTATATGGGAAGGTAGGCTCCTGCTGTTATTAAAAATGCCTGAGTCTAAGGTGTGGAGTGCTCAGTCAGAGAGCTTAAGTATACTAATTTCAACAGACTGACCTCCACATCCAAACAGAAAACAGGTGTGAACAGGTGCTCACTAAGAGTAGCTATCTTCATTTCTAACCAACAAAGTAGCACTATAGCATGCAAATATGAAATGTAAACAATTTTATTTGCATTAATACTCTAGAAAATTATAAAAATTGAAAATACTTAGCGCATAAATTAGCCATTTTATGTGTACCTGGCAGTCATTTTAAGGCCATTCTCGTTGCTGGGAACCTGCCTGTATTTATATGGGAAAGTAGGATCCTGCTATATTTAAAAACATCTGATAGGTGGAGTGCTTAGTCAGAAAGCTCAAATATACTAATATCAAAAGACTGACCTCCACATCCAAACAGAAAACAGGTGCTCACTAAGAGTAGCCATCCCCATTTATAACCAATAAATAAAGTAGCACTCTGGAGTGCTATAGCAAGCCAACATGAAATACATGAAACTTGTTTGGCTTTACTGCTCTAGAAACATTGAGGATGCCTAGTGCATTAATTAACAGAAAACAGGTGTGAACAGGTGCTCACTAAGAGTAGCTATCTTCATTTCAAACCAACAAAGTAGCACTCTGTAGCACTATAGCATGCAAATATGAAATGTAAACAATTTTATTTGCATTAATACTCTAGAAAATTATACAAATTGAGAATACTTAGCGCATAAATTAGCCATTTTATGTGTACCCGGCAGTCATTTTAAGGCCATTCTCGTTACTGAGAACCTACCTGTATTTATATGGGAAAGTAGGATCCTGCTATATTTAAAAACATCTGATAGGTGGAGTGCTTAGTCAGAGAGCTCAAATATAATAATATAAAAAGACTGACCTCCACATCCAAACAGAAAACAGGTGCTTACTAAGAGTGGCCATCTCCATTTATAACCATCAAATAAAGTAGCACTCTGAAGCGCTATAGCAAGCCAATATAAAATATATTAAACTTGTTTCGCTTTACTGCTCTAGAAAAATTGAGAATACCTAGTGCATTAATTGGCCAATTCGTGTTTACCCAGTTGCCCACATAAGGCAATTCTCATTTCTGGGAACCTGTCTGTGTGAATTCTTTCCTAGGCTAAAGCTGACATTTATATGGAAAGGTAGGCTCCTTCTGCTATTAAAATGCCCGAGGCTAAGGTGTGGAGTGCTCAGTCAGAGAACTTATGTATTCTAATTTCAAAAGACTGACCTTCACATCCAAACAGAAAACAGATGTAAACAGTTGCTCACTAAGAGTAGCTATCTCCATTTGTAACCAACTAAGTTGCACTCTGTAACACTAAAGCAAGCCAACATGAAATATATGAAACTTTAATGGCCTTACTGTTCTACAAAATTTTAAAAATTGAGAATCCTGAGCACATAAATTGGCCAATTTATGTGTACCTGGCAGTGACTTTAAGGCCATTCTCATTGTTTGGGACCTGCCTGTGTATATTTTCTTTTGTTCGAAAGCCTACATTTATATGGGAAGGTGGGATCCTGCTATATTTAAAAACAGCTGAGGGGTGGAGTGCAGTCAAAGTGCTTATTTCTAATATCAAAAAACTGACTGGCACATCAAAACAGAAAACGGGTGGGGACAGGTGCTTCCTAAGAGTAGCCATCTCCATATATAACCAAGAAGTAAAGTAGCACTCTGTAGTGCTATAGCATGCAAATATGAAATGTACACAAATTTATTTGCATTAATGCTCTAGAAAATTATAAAAATTGAGAAATACTTAGCACATTAGATAACCAATTTATGTGTACCCGGCAGTCACTTTAAGGCCATTCTCATTGCTGGGAACCTGCTTGTGTGAATCCTCTTTTGTGCTAAAGCCTACATTTATATGGGAAGGTGGGATCCTGCTATATTTAAAAACATCTGATAGGTGGAGTGCTCAGTAAGAGAGCTCAAATATGCTAATATCAAAAGACTGACCTACACATCCAAACAGACAACAGGTGCACTGCTCACTAAGAGTGGCCATCTCCATTTATGACCAACAAATAAAGTAGCACTCTGAAGCGCTATAGCAAGCCAACATGAAAGATATGAAACTTGTTTGACTTTACTGCTCTAGAAATAGTAAAAAATTGAGAATACTTAGTGCATTTATTGGCCAATTCACGTTTACCCAGTCGCCATCATGAGGCGATTCTCATTGCTAGGAACCTGTTTTATTTCTTAAGCTAAAGCTTACATTTATATGGGAAGGTAGGCTCCTGCTGTTATTAAAAATGCCTGAGTCTAAGGTGTGGAGTGCTCAGTCAGAGAGCTTAAGTATACTAATTTCAACAGACTGACCTCCACATCCAAACAGAAAACAGGTGTGAACAGGTGCTCACTAAGAGTAGCTATCTTCATTTCTAACCAACAAAGTAGCACTATAGCATGCAAATATGAAATGTAAACAATTTTATTTGCATTAATACTCTAGAAAATTATAAAAATTGAAAATACTTAGCGCATAAATTAGCCATTTTATGTGTACCTGGCAGTCATTTTAAGGCCATTCTCGTTGCTGGGAACCTGCCTGTATTTATATGGGAAAGTAGGATCCTGCTATATTTAAAAACATCTGATAGGTGGAGTGCTTAGTCAGAAAGCTCAAATATACTAATATCAAAAGACTGACCTCCACATCCAAACAGAAAACAGGTGCTCACTAAGAGTAGCCATCCCCATTTATAACCAATAAATAAAGTAGCACTCTGGAGTGCTATAGCAAGCCAACATGAAATACATGAAACTTGTTTGGCTTTACTGCTCTAGAAACATTGAGGATGCCTAGTGCATTAATTAACAGAAAACAGGTGTGAACAGGTGCTCACTAAGAGTAGCTATCTTCATTTCAAACCAACAAAGTAGCACTCTGTAGCACTATAGCATGCAAATATGAAATGTAAACAATTTTATTTGCATTAATACTCTAGAAAATTATAAAAATTGAGAATACTTAGTGCATAAATTAGCCATTTTATGTGTACCCCGCAGTCATTTTAAGGCCATTCTCGTTACTGAGAACCTGCCTGTATTTATATGGGAAAGTAGGATCCTGCTATATTTAAAAACATCTGATAGGTGGAGTGCTCAATCAGAGAGTTCAAATATACTAATATCAAAAGACTGACCTCCACATCCAAACAGAAAACAGCTGCTCACTAAGAGTGGCCATCTCCATTTATAACCAACAAATAAAGTAGCACTCTGGAGTGCTATAGCAAGCCAACATGAAATATATGATACTTGTTTGGCTTTACTGCTCTAGAAAAATTGAGGATACCTTGTGCAATAATTGGCCAATTAATGTTTAACCTGTCGCCAACATAAGGCGATTCTCGTTTCTGGGGACCTGTCTGTGTGAATTCTTTCTTAGGCTAAAGCCTACAGTTATATGGGAAGGTAGACTCCTGCTGTTATTAAAAATGCCTGAGGCTAAGGTGTGGAGTGCCCAGTCAGAGAGCTTAAGTTTACTAATGTCAAAAGACTGACCTCCACATCCTAACAGAAAACAGGTGTGAACAAGTGCTCACTAAGAGTAGCTATCTTCATTTGTAGCCAACAAAGTAGCACTCTGTAGAACTATAGCATGCAAATATGAAATGTAAACAATTTTATTTGCATTAATACTCTAGAAAATTATAAAAATTGAGAATACTTAGCGCATAAATTAGTCATTTTATGTGTACCCGGCAGTCATTTTAAGGCCATTCTCGTTACTGAGAACCTGCCTGTATTTATATGGGAAAGTAGGATCCTGCTATATTTAAAAACATCTGATAGGTGGAGTGCTCAATCAGAGAGTTCAAATATACTAATATCAAAAGACTGACCTCCACATCCAAACAGAAAACAGGTGCTCACTAAGAGTGGCCATCTCCATTTATGACCAACAAATAAAGTAGTACTCTGAAGCGCTATAGCAAGCCAACATGAATTATATGAAACTCGTTTGGCTTTACTGCTCTAGAAAATTTGAAAAATTGAGAATACTTAGTACATTAATTGGCCAAGTCACGTTTACCCAGTCGCCATCGTAAGGCGATTCTCATTGCTTGGAACCTGTTTTATTTCTTAAGCTAAAGCCTACATTTATATGGGAAGGTAGGCTCCTGCTGTTATTAAAAATGCCTGAGGCTAAGGTGTGGAGTGCCCAGTCAGAGAGCTTATGTATACTAATATCAAAAGACTGACCTCCACATCCAAACAGAAAACAGGTGTGAACAAGTGCTCACTAAGAGTAGCTATCTCCATTTGTAACCAACTAAGTTGCACTCTGTAACACTAAAGCAAGCCAACATGAAATATATGAAACTTTAATGGCCTTACTGTTCTACAAAATTTTAAAAATTAAGAATCCTGAGCACATAAATTGGCCAATTTATGTGTACCTGGCAGTCACTTTAAGGCCATTCTCATTGTTTGGGACCTGCCTGTGTGAATTTTCTTTTGTTCGAAAGCCTACATTTATATGGGAGGGTGGGATCCTGCTATATTTAAAAACAGCTGAGGGGTGGAGTGCTCAGTAAGAGCTCAAATATGCTAATATCAAAAGACTGACCTACACATCCAAACAGACAACAGGTGCACTGCTCACTAAGAGTGGCCATCTCCATTTATAACCAACAAATAAAGTAGCACTCTGAAGCGCTATAGCAAGCCAACATGAAAGATATGAAACTTGTTTGACTTTACTGCTCTAGAAATAGTAAAAAATTGAGAATACTTAGGTAATTAATTGGCCAATTCATGTTTACCCAGTTGCCATCATGAGGCGATTCTCATTGCTAGGAACCTGTTTTATTTCTTAAGCTAAAGCCTACATTTATATGGGAAGGTAGGCTCCTGCTGTTATTAAAAATGCCTGAGTCTAAGGTGTGGAGTGCTCAGTCAGAGAGCTTAAGTATACTAATTTCAACAGACTGACCTCCACATCCAAACAGAAAACAGGTGTGAACAGGTGCTCACTAAGAGTAGCTATCTTCATTTCAAACCAACAAAGTAGCACTCTGTAGCACTATAGCATGCAAATATGAAATGTAAACAATTTTATTTGCATTAATACTCTAGAAAATTATAAAAATTGAAAATACTTAGCGCATAAATTAGCCATTTTATGTGTACCTTGCAGTCATTTTAAGGCCATTCTCGTTGCTGGGAAGGTGCCTGTATTTATATGGGAAAGTAGGATCCTGCTATATTTAAAAACATCTGACAGGTGGAGTGCTTAATCAGAGAGCTCAAATATAATAATATAAAAAGACTGACCTCCACATCCAAACAGAAAACAGGTGTGAACAAGTGCTCACTAAGAGTAGCTATCTTCATTTGTAGCCAACAAAGTAGCACTCTGTAGCACTATAGCATGCAAATATGAAATGTAAACAATTTTATTTGCATTAATACTCTAGAAAATTATACAAATTGAGAATATTTAGCGCATAAATTAGCCATTTTATGTGTACCCGGCAGTCATTTTAAGGCCATTCTCGTTACTGAGAACCTACCTGTATTTATATGGGAAAGTAGGATCCTGCTTTATTTAAAAACATCTGATAGGTGGAGTGCTTAGTCAGAGAGCTCAAATATAATAATATAAAAAGACTGATCTCCACATCCAAACAGAAAACAGGTGCTTACTAAGAGTGGCCATCTCCATTTATAACCATCAAATAAAGTAGCACTCTGAAGCGCTATAGCAAGCCAATATAAAATATATTAAACTTGTTTCGCTTTACTGCTCTAGAAAAATTGAGAATACCTAGTGCATTAATTGGCCAATTCGTGTTTACCCAGTTGCCCACATAAGGCAATTCTCATTTCTGGGAACCTGTCTGTGTGAATTCTTTCCTAGGCTAAAGCTGACATTTATATGGAAAGGTAGGCTCCTTCTGCTATTAAAATGCCCGAGGCTAAGGTGTGGAGTGCTCAGTCAGAGAACTTATGTATTCTAATTTCAAAAGACTGACCTTCACATCCAAACAGAAAACAGATGTAAACAGTTGCTCACTAAGAGTAGCTATCTCCATTTGTAACCAACTAAGTTGCACTCTGTAACACTAAAGCAAGCCAACATGAAATATATGAAACTTTAATGGCCTTACTGTTCTACAAAATTTTAAAAATTGAGAATCCTGAGCACATAAATTGGCCAATTTATGTGTACCTGGCAGTGACTTTAAGGCCATTCTCATTGTTTGGGACCTGCCTGTGTATATTTTCTTTTGTTCGAAAGCCTACATTTATATGGGAAGGTGGGATCCTGCTATATTTAAAAACAGCTGAGGGGTGGCGTGCAGTCAAAGTGCTTATTTCTAATATCAAAAAACTGACTGGCACATCAAAACAGAAAACGGGTGGGGACAGGTGCTTCCTAAGAGTAGCCATCTCCATATATAACCAAGAAGTAAAGTAGCACTCTGTAGTGCTATAGCATGCAAATATGAAATGTACACAAATTTATTTGCATTAATGCTCTAGAAAATTATAAAAATTGAGAAATACTTAGCACATTAGATAACCAATTTATGTGTACCCGGCAGTCACTTTAAGGCCATTCTCATTGCTAGGAACCTGCTTGTGTGAATCCTCTTTTGTGCTAAAGCCTACATTTATATGGGAAGGTGGGATCCTGCTATATTTAAAAACATCTGATAGGTGGAGTGCTCAGTAAGAGAGCTCAAATATGCTAATATCAAAAGACTGACCTACACATCCAAACAGACAACAGGTGCACTGCTCACTAAGAGTGGCCATCTCCATTTATGACCAACAAATAAAGTAGCACTCTGAAGCGCTATAGCAAGCCAACATGAAAGATATGAAACTTGTTTGACTTTACTGCTCTAGAAATAGTAAAAAATTGAGAATACTTAGTGCATTTATTGGCCAATTCACGTTTACCCAGTCGCCATCATGAGGCGATTCTCATTGCTAGGAACCTGTTTTATTTCTTAAGCTAAAGCTTACATTTATATGGGAAGGTAGGCTCCTGCTGTTATTAAAAATGCCTGAGTCTAAGGTGTGGAGTGCTCAGTCAGAGAGCTTAAGTATACTAATTTCAACAGACTGACCTCCACATCCAAACAGAAAACAGGTGTGAACAGGTGCTCACTAAGAGTAGCTATCTTCATTTCTAACCAACAAAGTAGCACTATAGCATGCAAATATGAAATGTAAACAATTTTATTTGCATTAATACTCTAGAAAATTATAAAAATTGAAAATACTTAGCGCATAAATTAGCCATTTTATGTGTACCTGGCAGTCATTTTAAGGCCATTCTCGTTGCTGGGAACCTGCCTGTATTTATATGGGAAAGTAGGATCCTGCTATATTTAAAAACATCTGATAGGTGGAGTGCTTAGTCAGAAAGCTCAAATATACTAATATCAAAAGACTGACCTCCACATCCAAACAGAAAACAGGTGCTCACTAAGAGTAGCCATCCCCATTTATAACCAATAAATAAAGTAGCACTCTGGAGTGCTATAGCAAGCCAACATGAAATACATGAAACTTGTTTGGCTTTACTGCTCTAGAAACATTGAGGATGCCTAGTGCATTAATTAACAGAAAACAGGTGTGAACAGGTGCTCACTAAGAGTAGCTATCTTCATTTCAAACCAACAAAGTAGCACTCTGTAGCACTATAGCATGCAAATATGAAATGTAAACAATTTTATTTGCATTAATACTCTAGAAAATTATACAAATTGAGAATACTTAGCGCATAAATTAGCCATTTTATGTGTACCCGGCAGTCATTTTAAGGCCATTCTCGTTACTGAGAACCTACCTGTATTTATATGGGAAAGTAGGATCCTGCTATATTTAAAAACATCTGATAGGTGGAGTGCTTAGTCAGAGAGCTCAAATATAATAATATAAAAAGACTGACCTCCACATCCAAACAGAAAACAGGTGCTTACTAAGAGTGGCCATCTCCATTTATAACCATCAAATAAAGTAGCACTCTGAAGCGCTATAGCAAGCCAATATAAAATATATTAAACTTGTTTCGCTTTACTGCTCTAGAAAAATTGAGAATACCTAGTGCATTAATTGGCCAATTCGTGTTTACCCAGTTGCCCACATAAGGCAATTCTCATTTCTGGGAACCTGTCTGTGTGAATTCTTTCCTAGGCTAAAGCTGACATTTATATGGAAAGGTAGGCTCCTTCTGCTATTAAAATGCCCGAGGCTAAGGTGTGGAGTGCTCAGTCAGAGAACTTATGTATTCTAATTTCAAAAGACTGACCTTCACATCCAAACAGAAAACAGATGTAAACAGTTGCTCACTAAGAGTAGCTATCTCCATTTGTAACCAACTAAGTTGCACTCTGTAACACTAAAGCAAGCCAACATGAAATATATGAAACTTTAATGGCCTTACTGTTCTACAAAATTTTAAAAATTGAGAATCCTGAGCACATAAATTGGCCAATTTATGTGTACCTGGCAGTGACTTTAAGGCCATTCTCATTGTTTGGGACCTGCCTGTGTATATTTTCTTTTGTTCGAAAGCCTACATTTATATGGGAAGGTGGGATCCTGCTATATTTAAAAACAGCTGAGGGGTGGAGTGCAGTCAAAGTGCTTATTTCTAATATCAAAAAACTGACTGGCACATCAAAACAGAAAACGGGTGGGGACAGGTGCTTCCTAAGAGTAGCCATCTCCATATATAACCAAGAAGTAAAGTAGCACTCTGTAGTGCTATAGCATGCAAATATGAAATGTACACAAATTTATTTGCATTAATGCTCTAGAAAATTATAAAAATTGAGAAATACTTAGCACATTAGATAACCAATTTATGTGTACCCGGCAGTCACTTTAAGGCCATTCTCATTGCTGGGAACCTGCTTGTGTGAATCCTCTTTTGTGCTAAAGCCTACATTTATATGGGAAGGTGGGATCCTGCTATATTTAAAAACATCTGATAGGTGGAGTGCTCAGTAAGAGAGCTCAAATATGCTAATATCAAAAGACTGACCTACACATCCAAACAGACAACAGGTGCACTGCTCACTAAGAGTGGCCATCTCCATTTATGACCAACAAATAAAGTAGCACTCTGAAGCGCTATAGCAAGCCAACATGAAAGATATGAAACTTGTTTGACTTTACTGCTCTAGAAATAGTAAAAAATTGAGAATACTTAGTGCATTTATTGGCCAATTCACGTTTACCCAGTCGCCATCATGAGGCGATTCTCATTGCTAGGAACCTGTTTTATTTCTTAAGCTAAAGCTTACATTTATATGGGAAGGTAGGCTCCTGCTGTTATTAAAAATGCCTGAGTCTAAGGTGTGGAGTGCTCAGTCAGAGAGCTTAAGTATACTAATTTCAACAGACTGACCTCCACATCCAAACAGAAAACAGGTGTGAACAGGTGCTCACTAAGAGTAGCTATCTTCATTTCTAACCAACAAAGTAGCACTATAGCATGCAAATATGAAATGTAAACAATTTTATTTGCATTAATACTCTAGAAAATTATAAAAATTGAAAATACTTAGCGCATAAATTAGCCATTTTATGTGTACCTGGCAGTCATTTTAAGGCCATTCTCGTTGCTGGGAACCTGCCTGTATTTATATGGGAAAGTAGGATCCTGCTATATTTAAAAACATCTGATAGGTGGAGTGCTTAGTCAGAAAGCTCAAATATACTAATATCAAAAGACTGACCTCCACATCCAAACAGAAAACAGGTGCTCACTAAGAGTAGCCATCCCCATTTATAACCAATAAATAAAGTAGCACTCTGGAGTGCTATAGCAAGCCAACATGAAATACATGAAACTTGTTTGGCTTTACTGCTCTAGAAACATTGAGGATGCCTAGTGCATTAATTAACAGAAAACAGGTGTGAACAGGTGCTCACTAAGAGTAGCTATCTTCATTTCAAACCAACAAAGTAGCACTCTGTAGCACTATAGCATGCAAATATGAAATGTAAACAATTTTATTTGCATTAATACTCTAGAAAATTATAAAAATTGAGAATACTTAGTGCATAAATTAGCCATTTTATGTGTACCCGGCAGTCATTTTAAGGCCATTCTCGTTACTGAGAACCTGCCTGTATTTATATGGGAAAGTAGGATCCTGCTATATTTAAAAACATCTGATAGGTGGAGTGCTCAATCAGAGAGTTCAAATATACTAATATCAAAAGACTGACCTCCACATCCAAACAGAAAACAGCTGCTCACTAAGAGTGGCCATCTCCATTTATAACCAACAAATAAAGTAGCACTCTGGAGTGCTATAGCAAGCCAACATGAAATATATGATACTTGTTTGGCTTTACTGCTCTAGAAAAATTGAGGATACCTTGTGCAATAATTGGCCAATTAATGTTTAACCTGTCGCCAACATAAGGCGATTCTCGTTTCTGGGGACCTGTCTGTGTGAATTCTTTCTTAGGCTAAAGCCTACAGTTATATGGGAAGGTAGACTCCTGCTGTTATTAAAAATGCCTGAGGCTAAGGTGTGGAGTGCCCAGTCAGAGAGCTTAAGTTTACTAATGTCAAAAGACTGACCTCCACATCCTAACAGAAAACAGGTGTGAACAAGTGCTCACTAAGAGTAGCTATCTTCATTTGTAGCCAACAAAGTAGCACTCTGTAGAACTATAGCATGCAAATATGAAATGTAAACAATTTTATTTGCATTAATACTCTAGAAAATTATAAAAATTGAGAATACTTAGCGCATAAATTAGTCATTTTATGTGTACCCGGCAGTCATTTTAAGGCCATTCTCGTTACTGAGAACCTGCCTGTATTTATATGGGAAAGTAGGATCCTGCTATATTTAAAAACATCTGATAGGTGGAGTGCTCAATCAGAGAGTTCAAATATACTAATATCAAAAGACTGACCTCCACATCCAAACAGAAAACAGGTGCTCACTAAGAGTGGCCATCTCCATTTATGACCAACAAATAAAGTAGTACTCTGAAGCGCTATAGCAAGCCAACATGAATTATATGAAACTCGTTTGGCTTTACTGCTCTAGAAAATTTGAAAAATTGAGAATACTTAGTACATTAATTGGCCAAGTCACGTTTACCCAGTCGCCATCGTAAGGCGATTCTCATTGCTTGGAACCTGTTTTATTTCTTAAGCTAAAGCCTACATTTATATGGGAAGGTAGGCTCCTGCTGTTATTAAAAATGCCTGAGGCTAAGGTGTGGAGTGCCCAGTCAGAGAGCTTATGTATACTAATATCAAAAGACTGACCTCCACATCCAAACAGAAAACAGGTGTGAACAAGTGCTCACTAAGAGTAGCTATCTCCATTTGTAACCAACTAAGTTGCACTCTGTAACACTAAAGCAAGCCAACATGAAATATATGAAACTTTAATGGCCTTACTGTTCTACAAAATTTTAAAAATTAAGAATCCTGAGCACATAAATTGGCCAATTTATGTGTACCTGGCAGTCACTTTAAGGCCATTCTCATTGTTTGGGACCTGCCTGTGTGAATTTTCTTTTGTTCGAAAGCCTACATTTATATGGGAGGGTGGGATCCTGCTATATTTAAAAACAGCTGAGGGGTGGAGTGCTCAGTAAGAGCTCAAATATGCTAATATCAAAAGACTGACCTACACATCCAAACAGACAACAGGTGCACTGCTCACTAAGAGTGGCCATCTCCATTTATAACCAACAAATAAAGTAGCACTCTGAAGCGCTATAGCAAGCCAACATGAAAGATATGAAACTTGTTTGACTTTACTGCTCTAGAAATAGTAAAAAATTGAGAATACTTAGGTAATTAATTGGCCAATTCATGTTTACCCAGTTGCCATCATGAGGCGATTCTCATTGCTAGGAACCTGTTTTATTTCTTAAGCTAAAGCCTACATTTATATGGGAAGGTAGGCTCCTGCTGTTATTAAAAATGCCTGAGTCTAAGGTGTGGAGTGCTCAGTCAGAGAGCTTAAGTATACTAATTTCAACAGACTGACCTCCACATCCAAACAGAAAACAGGTGTGAACAGGTGCTCACTAAGAGTAGCTATCTTCATTTCAAACCAACAAAGTAGCACTCTGTAGCACTATAGCATGCAAATATGAAATGTAAACAATTTTATTTGCATTAATACTCTAGAAAATTATAAAAATTGAAAATACTTAGCGCATAAATTAGCCATTTTATGTGTACCTTGCAGTCATTTTAAGGCCATTCTCGTTGCTGGGAACGTGCCTGTATTTATATGGGAAAGTAGGATCCTGCTATATTTAAAAACATCTGACAGGTGGAGTGCTTAGTCAGAGAGCTCAAATATAATAATATAAAAAGACTGACCTCCACATCCAAACAGAAAACAGGTGTGAACAAGTGCTCACTAAGAGTAGCTATCTTCATTTGTAGCCAACAAAGTAGCACTCTGTAGCACTATAGCATGCAAATATGAAATGTAAACAATTTTATTTGCATTAATACTCTAGAAAATTATACAAATTGAGAATACTTAGCGCATAAATTAGCCATTTTATGTGTACCCGGCAGTCATTTTAAGGCCATTCTCGTTACTGAGAACCTACCTGTATTTATATGGGAAAGTAGGATCCTGCTATATTTAAAAACATCTGATAGGTGGAGTGCTTAGTCAGAGAGCTCAAATATAATAATATAAAAAGACTGACCTCCACATCCAAACAGAAAACAGGTGCTTACTAAGAGTGGCCATCTCCATTTATAACCATCAAATAAAGTAGCACTCTGAAGCGCTATAGCAAGCCAATATAAAATATATTAAACTTGTTTCGCTTTACTGCTCTAGAAAAATTGAGAATACCTAGTGCATTAATTGGCCAATTCGTGTTTACCCAGTTGCCCACATAAGGCAATTCTCATTTCTGGGAACCTGTCTGTGTGAATTCTTTCCTAGGCTAAAGCTGACATTTATATGGAAAGGTAGGCTCCTTCTGCTATTAAAATGCCCGAGGCTAAGGTGTGGAGTGCTCAGTCAGAGAACTTATGTATTCTAATTTCAAAAGACTGACCTTCACATCCAAACAGAAAACAGATGTAAACAGTTGCTCACTAAGAGTAGCTATCTCCATTTGTAACCAACTAAGTTGCACTCTGTAACACTAAAGCAAGCCAACATGAAATATATGAAACTTTAATGGCCTTACTGTTCTACAAAATTTTAAAAATTGAGAATCCTGAGCACATAAATTGGCCAATTTATGTGTACCTGGCAGTGACTTTAAGGCCATTCTCATTGTTTGGGACCTGCCTGTGTATATTTTCTTTTGTTCGAAAGCCTACATTTATATGGGAAGGTGGGATCCTGCTATATTTAAAAACAGCTGAGGGGTGGAGTGCAGTCAAAGTGCTTATTTCTAATATCAAAAAACTGACTGGCACATCAAAACAGAAAACGGGTGGGGACAGGTGCTTCCTAAGAGTAGCCATCTCCATATATAACCAAGAAGTAAAGTAGCACTCTGTAGTGCTATAGCATGCAAATATGAAATGTACACAAATTTATTTGCATTAATGCTCTAGAAAATTATAAAAATTGAGAAATACTTAGCACATTAGATAACCAATTTATGTGTACCCGGCAGTCACTTTAAGGCCATTCTCATTGCTGGGAACCTGCTTGTGTGAATCCTCTTTTGTGCTAAAGCCTACATTTATATGGGAAGGTGGGATCCTGCTATATTTAAAAACATCTGATAGGTGGAGTGCTCAGTAAGAGAGCTCAAATATGCTAATATCAAAAGACTGACCTACACATCCAAACAGACAACAGGTGCACTGCTCACTAAGAGTGGCCATCTCCATTTATGACCAACAAATAAAGTAGCACTCTGAAGCGCTATAGCAAGCCAACATGAAAGATATGAAACTTGTTTGACTTTACTGCTCTAGAAATAGTAAAAAATTGAGAATACTTAGTGCATTTATTGGCCAATTCACGTTTACCCAGTCGCCATCATGAGGCGATTCTCATTGCTAGGAACCTGTTTTATTTCTTAAGCTAAAGCTTACATTTATATGGGAAGGTAGGCTCCTGCTGTTATTAAAAATGCCTGAGTCTAAGGTGTGGAGTGCTCAGTCAGAGAGCTTAAGTATACTAATTTCAACAGACTGACCTCCACATCCAAACAGAAAACAGGTGTGAACAGGTGCTCACTAAGAGTAGCTATCTTCATTTCTAACCAACAAAGTAGCACTATAGCATGCAAATATGAAATGTAAACAATTTTATTTGCATTAATACTCTAGAAAATTATAAAAATTGAAAATACTTAGCGCATAAATTAGCCATTTTATGTGTACCTGGCAGTCATTTTAAGGCCATTCTCGTTGCTGGGAACCTGCCTGTATTTATATGGGAAAGTAGGATCCTGCTATATTTAAAAACATCTGATAGGTGGAGTGCTTAGTCAGAAAGCTCAAATATACTAATATCAAAAGACTGACCTCCACATCCAAACAGAAAACAGGTGCTCACTAAGAGTAGCCATCCCCATTTATAACCAATAAATAAAGTAGCACTCTGGAGTGCTATAGCAAGCCAACATGAAATACATGAAACTTGTTTGGCTTTACTGCTCTAGAAACATTGAGGATGCCTAGTGCATTAATTAACAGAAAACAGGTGTGAACAGGTGCTCACTAAGAGTAGCTATCTTCATTTCAAACCAACAAAGTAGCACTCTGTAGCACTATAGCATGCAAATATGAAATGTAAACAATTTTATTTGCATTAATACTCTAGAAAATTATAAAAATTGAGAATACTTAGTGCATAAATTAGCCATTTTATGTGTACCCGGCAGTCATTTTAAGGCCATTCTCGTTACTGAGAACCTGCCTGTATTTATATGGGAAAGTAGGATCCTGCTATATTTAAAAACATCTGATAGGTGGAGTGCTCAATCAGAGAGTTCAAATATACTAATATCAAAAGACTGACCTCCACATCCAAACAGAAAACAGCTGCTCACTAAGAGTGGCCATCTCCATTTATAACCAACAAATAAAGTAGCACTCTGGAGTGCTATAGCAAGCCAACATGAAATATATGATACTTGTTTGGCTTTACTGCTCTAGAAAAATTGAGGATACCTTGTGCAATAATTGGCCAATTAATGTTTAACCTGTCGCCAACATAAGGCGATTCTCGTTTCTGGGGACCTGTCTGTGTGAATTCTTTCTTAGGCTAAAGCCTACAGTTATATGGGAAGGTAGACTCCTGCTGTTATTAAAAATGCCTGAGGCTAAGGTGTGGAGTGCCCAGTCAGAGAGCTTAAGTTTACTAATGTCAAAAGACTGACCTCCACATCCTAACAGAAAACAGGTGTGAACAAGTGCTCACTAAGAGTAGCTATCTTCATTTGTAGCCAACAAAGTAGCACTCTGTAGAACTATAGCATGCAAATATGAAATGTAAACAATTTTATTTGCATTAATACTCTAGAAAATTATAAAAATTGAGAATACTTAGCGCATAAATTAGTCATTTTATGTGTACCCGGCAGTCATTTTAAGGCCATTCTCGTTACTGAGAACCTGCCTGTATTTATATGGGAAAGTAGGATCCTGCTATATTTAAAAACATCTGATAGGTGGAGTGCTCAATCAGAGAGTTCAAATATACTAATATCAAAAGACTGACCTCCACATCCAAACAGAAAACAGGTGCTCACTAAGAGTGGCCATCTCCATTTATGACCAACAAATAAAGTAGTACTCTGAAGCGCTATAGCAAGCCAACATGAATTATATGAAACTCGTTTGGCTTTACTGCTCTAGAAAATTTGAAAAATTGAGAATACTTAGTACATTAATTGGCCAAGTCACGTTTACCCAGTCGCCATCGTAAGGCGATTCTCATTGCTTGGAACCTGTTTTATTTCTTAAGCTAAAGCCTACATTTATATGGGAAGGTAGGCTCCTGCTGTTATTAAAAATGCCTGAGGCTAAGGTGTGGAGTGCCCAGTCAGAGAGCTTATGTATACTAATATCAAAAGACTGACCTCCACATCCAAACAGAAAACAGGTGTGAACAAGTGCTCACTAAGAGTAGCTATCTCCATTTGTAACCAACTAAGTTGCACTCTGTAACACTAAAGCAAGCCAACATGAAATATATGAAACTTTAATGGCCTTACTGTTCTACAAAATTTTAAAAATTAAGAATCCTGAGCACATAAATTGGCCAATTTATGTGTACCTGGCAGTCACTTTAAGGCCATTCTCATTGTTTGGGACCTGCCTGTGTGAATTTTCTTTTGTTCGAAAGCCTACATTTATATGGGAGGGTGGGATCCTGCTATATTTAAAAACAGCTGAGGGGTGGAGTGCTCAGTAAGAGCTCAAATATGCTAATATCAAAAGACTGACCTACACATCCAAACAGACAACAGGTGCACTGCTCACTAAGAGTGGCCATCTCCATTTATAACCAACAAATAAAGTAGCACTCTGAAGCGCTATAGCAAGCCAACATGAAAGATATGAAACTTGTTTGACTTTACTGCTCTAGAAATAGTAAAAAATTGAGAATACTTAGGTAATTAATTGGCCAATTCATGTTTACCCAGTTGCCATCATGAGGCGATTCTCATTGCTAGGAACCTGTTTTATTTCTTAAGCTAAAGCCTACATTTATATGGGAAGGTAGGCTCCTGCTGTTATTAAAAATGCCTGAGTCTAAGGTGTGGAGTGCTCAGTCAGAGAGCTTAAGTATACTAATTTCAACAGACTGACCTCCACATCCAAACAGAAAACAGGTGTGAACAGGTGCTCACTAAGAGTAGCTATCTTCATTTCAAACCAACAAAGTAGCACTCTGTAGCACTATAGCATGCAAATATGAAATGTAAACAATTTTATTTGCATTAATACTCTAGAAAATTATAAAAATTGAAAATACTTAGCGCATAAATTAGCCATTTTATGTGTACCTTGCAGTCATTTTAAGGCCATTCTCGTTGCTGGGAAGGTGCCTGTATTTATATGGGAAAGTAGGATCCTGCTATATTTAAAAACATCTGACAGGTGGAGTGCTTAATCAGAGAGCTCAAATATAATAATATAAAAAGACTGACCTCCACATCCAAACAGAAAACAGGTGTGAACAAGTGCTCACTAAGAGTAGCTATCTTCATTTGTAGCCAACAAAGTAGCACTCTGTAGCACTATAGCATGCAAATATGAAATGTAAACAATTTTATTTGCATTAATACTCTAGAAAATTATACAAATTGAGAATATTTAGCGCATAAATTAGCCATTTTATGTGTACCCGGCAGTCATTTTAAGGCCATTCTCGTTACTGAGAACCTACCTGTATTTATATGGGAAAGTAGGATCCTGCTATATTTAAAAACATCTGATAGGTGGAGTGCTTAGTCAGAGAGCTCAAATATAATAATATAAAAAGACTGACCTCCACATCCAAACAGAAAACAGGTGCTTACTAAGAGTGGCCATCTCCATTTATAACCATCAAATAAAGTAGCACTCTGAAGCGCTATAGCAAGCCAATATAAAATATATTAAACTTGTTTCGCTTTACTGCTCTAGAAAAATTGAGAATACCTAGTGCATTAATTGGCCAATTCGTGTTTACCCAGTTGCCCACATAAGGCAATTCTCATTTCTGGGAACCTGTCTGTGTGAATTCTTTCCTAGGCTAAAGCTGACATTTATATGGAAAGGTAGGCTCCTTCTGCTATTAAAATGCCCGAGGCTAAGGTGTGGAGTGCTCAGTCAGAGAACTTATGTATTCTAATTTCAAAAGACTGACCTTCACATCCAAACAGAAAACAGATGTAAACAGTTGCTCACTAAGAGTAGCTATCTCCATTTGTAACCAACTAAGTTGCACTCTGTAACACTAAAGCAAGCCAACATGAAATATATGAAACTTTAATGGCCTTACTGTTCTACAAAATTTTAAAAATTGAGAATCCTGAGCACATAAATTGGCCAATTTATGTGTACCTGGCAGTGACTTTAAGGCCATTCTCATTGTTTGGGACCTGCCTGTGTATATTTTCTTTTGTTCGAAAGCCTACATTTATATGGGAAGGTGGGATCCTGCTATATTTAAAAACAGCTGAGGGGTGGCGTGCAGTCAAAGTGCTTATTTCTAATATCAAAAAACTGACTGGCACATCAAAACAGAAAACGGGTGGGGACAGGTGCTTCCTAAGAGTAGCCATCTCCATATATAACCAAGAAGTAAAGTAGCACTCTGTAGTGCTATAGCATGCAAATATGAAATGTACACAAATTTATTTGCATTAATGCTCTAGAAAATTATAAAAATTGAGAAATACTTAGCACATTAGATAACCAATTTATGTGTACCCGGCAGTCACTTTAAGGCCATTCTCATTGCTAGGAACCTGCTTGTGTGAATCCTCTTTTGTGCTAAAGCCTACATTTATATGGGAAGGTGGGATCCTGCTATATTTAAAAACATCTGATAGGTGGAGTGCTCAGTAAGAGAGCTCAAATATGCTAATATCAAAAGACTGACCTACACATCCAAACAGACAACAGGTGCACTGCTCACTAAGAGTGGCCATCTCCATTTATGACCAACAAATAAAGTAGCACTCTGAAGCGCTATAGCAAGCCAACATGAAAGATATGAAACTTGTTTGACTTTACTGCTCTAGAAATAGTAAAAAATTGAGAATACTTAGTGCATTTATTGGCCAATTCACGTTTACCCAGTCGCCATCATGAGGCGATTCTCATTGCTAGGAACCTGTTTTATTTCTTAAGCGAAAGCTTACATTTATATGGGAAGGTAGGCTCCTGCTGTTATTAAAAATGCCTGAGTCTAAGGTGTGGAGTGCTCAGTCAGAGAGCTTAAGTATACTAATTTCAACAGACTGACCTCCACATCCAAACAGAAAACAGGTGTGAACAGGTGCTCACTAAGAGTAGCTATCTTCATTTCTAACCAACAAAGTAGCACTATAGCATGCAAATATGAAATGTAAACAATTTTATTTGCATTAATACTCTAGAAAATTATAAAAATTGAAAATACTTAGCGCATAAATTAGCCATTTTATGTGTACCTGGCAGTCATTTTAAGGCCATTCTCGTTGCTGGGAACCTGCCTGTATTTATATGGGAAAGTAGGATCCTGCTATATTTAAAAACATCTGATAGGTGGAGTGCTTAGTCAGAAAGCTCAAATATACTAATATCAAAAGACTGACCTCCACATCCAAACAGAAAACAGGTGCTCACTAAGAGTAGCCATCCCCATTTATAACCAATAAATAAAGTAGCACTCTGGAGTGCTATAGCAAGCCAACATGAAATACATGAAACTTGTTTGGCTTTACTGCTCTAGAAACATTGAGGATGCCTAGTGCATTAATTAACAGAAAACAGGTGTGAACAGGTGCTCACTAAGAGTAGCTATCTTCATTTCAAACCAACAAAGTAGCACTCTGTAGCACTATAGCATGCAAATATGAAATGTAAACAATTTTATTTGCATTAATACTCTAGAAAATTATACAAATTGAGAATACTTAGCGCATAAATTAGCCATTTTATGTGTACCCGGCAGTCATTTTAAGGCCATTCTCGTTACTGAGAACCTACCTGTATTTATATGGGAAAGTAGGATCCTGCTATATTTAAAAACATCTGATAGGTGGAGTGCTTAGTCAGAGAGCTCAAATATAATAATATAAAAAGACTGACCTCCACATCCAAACAGAAAACAGGTGCTTACTAAGAGTGGCCATCTCCATTTATAACCATCAAATAAAGTAGCACTCTGAAGCGCTATAGCAAGCCAATATAAAATATATTAAACTTGTTTCGCTTTACTGCTCTAGAAAAATTGAGAATACCTAGTGCATTAATTGGCCAATTCGTGTTTACCCAGTTGCCCACATAAGGCAATTCTCATTTCTGGGAACCTGTCTGTGTGAATTCTTTCCTAGGCTAAAGCTGACATTTATATGGAAAGGTAGGCTCCTTCTGCTATTAAAATGCCCGAGGCTAAGGTGTGGAGTGCTCAGTCAGAGAACTTATGTATTCTAATTTCAAAAGACTGACCTTCACATCCAAACAGAAAACAGATGTAAACAGTTGCTCACTAAGAGTAGCTATCTCCATTTGTAACCAACTAAGTTGCACTCTGTAACACTAAAGCAAGCCAACATGAAATATATGAAACTTTAATGGCCTTACTGTTCTACAAAATTTTAAAAATTGAGAATCCTGAGCACATAAATTGGCCAATTTATGTGTACCTGGCAGTGACTTTAAGGCCATTCTCATTGTTTGGGACCTGCCTGTGTATATTTTCTTTTGTTCGAAAGCCTACATTTATATGGGAAGGTGGGATCCTGCTATATTTAAAAACAGCTGAGGGGTGGAGTGCAGTCAAAGTGCTTATTTCTAATATCAAAAAACTGACTGGCACATCAAAACAGAAAACGGGTGGGGACAGGTGCTTCCTAAGAGTAGCCATCTCCATATATAACCAAGAAGTAAAGTAGCACTCTGTAGTGCTATAGCATGCAAATATGAAATGTACACAAATTTATTTGCATTAATGCTCTAGAAAATTATAAAAATTGAGAAATACTTAGCACATTAGATAACCAATTTATGTGTACCCGGCAGTCACTTTAAGGCCATTCTCATTGCTGGGAACCTGCTTGTGTGAATCCTCTTTTGTGCTAAAGCCTACATTTATATGGGAAGGTGGGATCCTGCTATATTTAAAAACATCTGATAGGTGGAGTGCTCAGTAAGAGAGCTCAAATATGCTAATATCAAAAGACTGACCTACACATCCAAACAGACAACAGGTGCACTGCTCACTAAGAGTGGCCATCTCCATTTATGACCAACAAATAAAGTAGCACTCTGAAGCGCTATAGCAAGCCAACATGAAAGATATGAAACTTGTTTGACTTTACTGCTCTAGAAATAGTAAAAAATTGAGAATACTTAGTGCATTTATTGGCCAATTCACGTTTACCCAGTCGCCATCATGAGGCGATTCTCATTGCTAGGAACCTGTTTTATTTCTTAAGCTAAAGCTTACATTTATATGGGAAGGTAGGCTCCTGCTGTTATTAAAAATGCCTGAGTCTAAGGTGTGGAGTGCTCAGTCAGAGAGCTTAAGTATACTAATTTCAACAGACTGACCTCCACATCCAAACAGAAAACAGGTGTGAACAGGTGCTCACTAAGAGTAGCTATCTTCATTTCTAACCAACAAAGTAGCACTATAGCATGCAAATATGAAATGTAAACAATTTTATTTGCATTAATACTCTAGAAAATTATAAAAATTGAAAATACTTAGCGCATAAATTAGCCATTTTATGTGTACCTGGCAGTCATTTTAAGGCCATTCTCGTTGCTGGGAACCTGCCTGTATTTATATGGGAAAGTAGGATCCTGCTATATTTAAAAACATCTGATAGGTGGAGTGCTTAGTCAGAAAGCTCAAATATACTAATATCAAAAGACTGACCTCCACATCCAAACAGAAAACAGGTGCTCACTAAGAGTAGCCATCCCCATTTATAACCAATAAATAAAGTAGCACTCTGGAGTGCTATAGCAAGCCAACATGAAATACATGAAACTTGTTTGGCTTTACTGCTCTAGAAACATTGAGGATGCCTAGTGCATTAATTAACAGAAAACAGGTGTGAACAGGTGCTCACTAAGAGTAGCTATCTTCATTTCAAACCAACAAAGTAGCACTCTGTAGCACTATAGCATGCAAATATGAAATGTAAACAATTTTATTTGCATTAATACTCTAGAAAATTATACAAATTGAGAATACTTAGCGCATAAATTAGCCATTTTATGTGTACCCGGCAGTCATTTTAAGGCCATTCTCGTTACTGAGAACCTACCTGTATTTATATGGGAAAGTAGGATCCTGCTATATTTAAAAACATCTGATAGGTGGAGTGCTTAGTCAGAGAGCTCAAATATAATAATATAAAAAGACTGACCTCCACATCCAAACAGAAAACAGGTGCTTACTAAGAGTGGCCATCTCCATTTATAACCATCAAATAAAGTAGCACTCTGAAGCGCTATAGCAAGCCAATATAAAATATATTAAACTTGTTTCGCTTTACTGCTCTAGAAAAATTGAGAATACCTAGTGCATTAATTGGCCAATTCGTGTTTACCCAGTTGCCCACATAAGGCAATTCTCATTTCTGGGAACCTGTCTGTGTGAATTCTTTCCTAGGCTAAAGCTGACATTTATATGGAAAGGTAGGCTCCTTCTGCTATTAAAATGCCCGAGGCTAAGGTGTGGAGTGCTCAGTCAGAGAACTTATGTATTCTAATTTCAAAAGACTGACCTTCACATCCAAACAGAAAACAGATGTAAACAGTTGCTCACTAAGAGTAGCTATCTCCATTTGTAACCAACTAAGTTGCACTCTGTAACACTAAAGCAAGCCAACATGAAATATATGAAACTTTAATGGCCTTACTGTTCTACAAAATTTTAAAAATTGAGAATCCTGAGCACATAAATTGGCCAATTTATGTGTACCTGGCAGTGACTTTAAGGCCATTCTCATTGTTTGGGACCTGCCTGTGTATATTTTCTTTTGTTCGAAAGCCTACATTTATATGGGAAGGTGGGATCCTGCTATATTTAAAAACAGCTGAGGGGTGGAGTGCAGTCAAAGTGCTTATTTCTAATATCAAAAAACTGACTGGCACATCAAAACAGAAAACGGGTGGGGACAGGTGCTTCCTAAGAGTAGCCATCTCCATATATAACCAAGAAGTAAAGTAGCACTCTGTAGTGCTATAGCATGCAAATATGAAATGTACACAAATTTATTTGCATTAATGCTCTAGAAAATTATAAAAATTGAGAAATACTTAGCACATTAGATAACCAATTTATGTGTACCCGGCAGTCACTTTAAGGCCATTCTCATTGCTGGGAACCTGCTTGTGTGAATCCTCTTTTGTGCTAAAGCCTACATTTATATGGGAAGGTGGGATCCTGCTATATTTAAAAACATCTGATAGGTGGAGTGCTCAGTAAGAGAGCTCAAATATGCTAATATCAAAAGACTGACCTACACATCCAAACAGACAACAGGTGCACTGCTCACTAAGAGTGGCCATCTCCATTTATGACCAACAAATAAAGTAGCACTCTGAAGCGCTATAGCAAGCCAACATGAAAGATATGAAACTTGTTTGACTTTACTGCTCTAGAAATAGTAAAAAATTGAGAATACTTAGTGCATTTATTGGCCAATTCACGTTTACCCAGTCGCCATCATGAGGCGATTCTCATTGCTAGGAACCTGTTTTATTTCTTAAGCTAAAGCTTACATTTATATGGGAAGGTAGGCTCCTGCTGTTATTAAAAATGCCTGAGTCTAAGGTGTGGAGTGCTCAGTCAGAGAGCTTAAGTATACTAATTTCAACAGACTGACCTCCACATCCAAACAGAAAACAGGTGTGAACAGGTGCTCACTAAGAGTAGCTATCTTCATTTCTAACCAACAAAGTAGCACTATAGCATGCAAATATGAAATGTAAACAATTTTATTTGCATTAATACTCTAGAAAATTATAAAAATTGAAAATACTTAGCGCATAAATTAGCCATTTTATGTGTACCTGGCAGTCATTTTAAGGCCATTCTCGTTGCTGGGAACCTGCCTGTATTTATATGGGAAAGTAGGATCCTGCTATATTTAAAAACATCTGATAGGTGGAGTGCTTAGTCAGAAAGCTCAAATATACTAATATCAAAAGACTGACCTCCACATCCAAACAGAAAACAGGTGCTCACTAAGAGTAGCCATCCCCATTTATAACCAATAAATAAAGTAGCACTCTGGAGTGCTATAGCAAGCCAACATGAAATACATGAAACTTGTTTGGCTTTACTGCTCTAGAAACATTGAGGATGCCTAGTGCATTAATTAACAGAAAACAGGTGTGAACAGGTGCTCACTAAGAGTAGCTATCTTCATTTCAAACCAACAAAGTAGCACTCTGTAGCACTATAGCATGCAAATATGAAATGTAAACAATTTTATTTGCATTAATACTCTAGAAAATTATAAAAATTGAGAATACTTAGTGCATAAATTAGCCATTTTATGTGTACCCCGCAGTCATTTTAAGGCCATTCTCGTTACTGAGAACCTGCCTGTATTTATATGGGAAAGTAGGATCCTGCTATATTTAAAAACATCTGATAGGTGGAGTGCTCAATCAGAGAGTTCAAATATACTAATATCAAAAGACTGACCTCCACATCCAAACAGAAAACAGCTGCTCACTAAGAGTGGCCATCTCCATTTATAACCAACAAATAAAGTAGCACTCTGGAGTGCTATAGCAAGCCAACATGAAATATATGATACTTGTTTGGCTTTACTGCTCTAGAAAAATTGAGGATACCTTGTGCAATAATTGGCCAATTAATGTTTAACCTGTCGCCAACATAAGGCGATTCTCGTTTCTGGGGACCTGTCTGTGAATTCTTTCTTAGGCTAAAGCCTACAGTTATATGGGAAGGTAGACTCCTGCTGTTATTAAAAATGCCTGAGGCTAAGGTGTGGAGTGCCCAGTCAGAGAGCTTAAGTTTACTAATGTCAAAAGACTGACCTCCACATCCTAACAGAAAACAGGTGTGAACAAGTGCTCACTAAGAGTAGCTATCTTCATTTGTAGCCAACAAAGTAGCACTCTGTAGAACTATAGCATGCAAATATGAAATGTAAACAATTTTATTTGCATTAATACTCTAGAAAATTATAAAAATTGAGAATACTTAGCGCATAAATTAGTCATTTTATGTGTACCCGGCAGTCATTTTAAGGCCATTCTCGTTACTGAGAACCTGCCTGTATTTATATGGGAAAGTAGGATCCTGCTATATTTAAAAACATCTGATAGGTGGAGTGCTCAATCAGAGAGTTCAAATATACTAATATCAAAAGACTGACCTCCACATCCAAACAGAAAACAGGTGCTCACTAAGAGTGGCCATCTCCATTTATGACCAACAAATAAAGTAGTACTCTGAAGCGCTATAGCAAGCCAACATGAATTATATGAAACTCGTTTGGCTTTACTGCTCTAGAAAATTTGAAAAATTGAGAATACTTAGTACATTAATTGGCCAAGTCACGTTTACCCAGTCGCCATCGTAAGGCGATTCTCATTGCTTGGAACCTGTTTTATTTCTTAAGCTAAAGCCTACATTTATATGGGAAGGTAGGCTCCTGCTGTTATTAAAAATGCCTGAGGCTAAGGTGTGGAGTGCCCAGTCAGAGAGCTTATGTATACTAATATCAAAAGACTGACCTCCACATCCAAACAGAAAACAGGTGTGAACAAGTGCTCACTAAGAGTAGCTATCTCCATTTGTAACCAACTAAGTTGCACTCTGTAACACTAAAGCAAGCCAACATGAAATATATGAAACTTTAATGGCCTTACTGTTCTACAAAATTTTAAAAATTAAGAATCCTGAGCACATAAATTGGCCAATTTATGTGTACCTGGCAGTCACTTTAAGGCCATTCTCATTGTTTGGGACCTGCCTGTGTGAATTTTCTTTTGTTCGAAAGCCTACATTTATATGGGAGGGTGGGATCCTGCTATATTTAAAAACAGCTGAGGGGTGGAGTGCTCAGTAAGAGCTCAAATATGCTAATATCAAAAGACTGACCTACACATCCAAACAGACAACAGGTGCACTGCTCACTAAGAGTGGCCATCTCCATTTATAACCAACAAATAAAGTAGCACTCTGAAGCGCTATAGCAAGCCAACATGAAAGATATGAAACTTGTTTGACTTTACTGCTCTAGAAATAGTAAAAAATTGAGAATACTTAGGTAATTAATTGGCCAATTCATGTTTACCCAGTTGCCATCATGAGGCGATTCTCATTGCTAGGAACCTGTTTTATTTCTTAAGCTAAAGCCTACATTTATATGGGAAGGTAGGCTCCTGCTGTTATTAAAAATGCCTGAGTCTAAGGTGTGGAGTGCTCAGTCAGAGAGCTTAAGTATACTAATTTCAACAGACTGACCTCCACATCCAAACAGAAAACAGGTGTGAACAGGTGCTCACTAAGAGTAGCTATCTTCATTTCAAACCAACAAAGTAGCACTCTGTAGCACTATAGCATGCAAATATGAAATGTAAACAATTTTATTTGCATTAATACTCTAGAAAATTATAAAAATTGAAAATACTTAGCGCATAAATTAGCCATTTTATGTGTACCTTGCAGTCATTTTAAGGCCATTCTCGTTGCTGGGAAGGTGCCTGTATTTATATGGGAAAGTAGGATCCTGCTATATTTAAAAACATCTGACAGGTGGAGTGCTTAATCAGAGAGCTCAAATATAATAATATAAAAAGACTGACCTCCACATCCAAACAGAAAACAGGTGTGAACAAGTGCTCACTAAGAGTAGCTATCTTCATTTGTAGCCAACAAAGTAGCACTCTGTAGCACTATAGCATGCAAATATGAAATGTAAACAATTTTATTTGCATTAATACTCTAGAAAATTATACAAATTGAGAATATTTAGCGCATAAATTAGCCATTTTATGTGTACCCGGCAGTCATTTTAAGGCCATTCTCGTTACTGAGAACCTACCTGTATTTATATGGGAAAGTAGGATCTTGCTTTATTTAAAAACATCTGATAGGTGGAGTGCTTAGTCAGAGAGCTCAAATATAATAATATAAAAAGACTGATCTCCACATCCAAACAGAAAACAGGTGCTTACTAAGAGTGGCCATCTCCATTTATAACCATCAAATAAAGTAGCACTCTGAAGCGCTATAGCAAGCCAATATAAAATATATTAAACTTGTTTCGCTTTACTGCTCTAGAAAAATTGAGAATACCTAGTGCATTAATTGGCCAATTCGTGTTTACCCAGTTGCCCACATAAGGCAATTCTCATTTCTGGGAACCTGTCTGTGTGAATTCTTTCCTAGGCTAAAGCTGACATTTATATGGAAAGGTAGGCTCCTTCTGCTATTAAAATGCCCGAGGCTAAGGTGTGGAGTGCTCAGTCAGAGAACTTATGTATTCTAATTTCAAAAGACTGACCTTCACATCCAAACAGAAAACAGATGTAAACAGTTGCTCACTAAGAGTAGCTATCTCCATTTGTAACCAACTAAGTTGCACTCTGTAACACTAAAGCAAGCCAACATGAAATATATGAAACTTTAATGGCCTTACTGTTCTACAAAATTTTAAAAATTGAGAATCCTGAGCACATAAATTGGCCAATTTATGTGTACCTGGCAGTGACTTTAAGGCCATTCTCATTGTTTGGGACCTGCCTGTGTATATTTTCTTTTGTTCGAAAGCCTACATTTATATGGGAAGGTGGGATCCTGCTATATTTAAAAACAGCTGAGGGGTGGCGTGCAGTCAAAGTGCTTATTTCTAATATCAAAAAACTGACTGGCACATCAAAACAGAAAACGGGTGGGGACAGGTGCTTCCTAAGAGTAGCCATCTCCATATATAACCAAGAAGTAAAGTAGCACTCTGTAGTGCTATAGCATGCAAATATGAAATGTACACAAATTTATTTGCATTAATGCTCTAGAAAATTATAAAAATTGAGAAATACTTAGCACATTAGATAACCAATTTATGTGTACCCGGCAGTCACTTTAAGGCCATTCTCATTGCTAGGAACCTGCTTGTGTGAATCCTCTTTTGTGCTAAAGCCTACATTTATATGGGAAGGTGGGATCCTGCTATATTTAAAAACATCTGATAGGTGGAGTGCTCAGTAAGAGAGCTCAAATATGCTAATATCAAAAGACTGACCTACACATCCAAACAGACAACAGGTGCACTGCTCACTAAGAGTGGCCATCTCCATTTATGACCAACAAATAAAGTAGCACTCTGAAGCGCTATAGCAAGCCAACATGAAAGATATGAAACTTGTTTGACTTTACTGCTCTAGAAATAGTAAAAAATTGAGAATACTTAGTGCATTTATTGGCCAATTCACGTTTACCCAGTCGCCATCATGAGGCGATTCTCATTGCTAGGAACCTGTTTTATTTCTTAAGCTAAAGCTTACATTTATATGGGAAGGTAGGCTCCTGCTGTTATTAAAAATGCCTGAGTCTAAGGTGTGGAGTGCTCAGTCAGAGAGCTTAAGTATACTAATTTCAACAGACTGACCTCCACATCCAAACAGAAAACAGGTGTGAACAGGTGCTCACTAAGAGTAGCTATCTTCATTTCTAACCAACAAAGTAGCACTATAGCATGCAAATATGAAATGTAAACAATTTTATTTGCATTAATACTCTAGAAAATTATAAAAATTGAAAATACTTAGCGCATAAATTAGCCATTTTATGTGTACCTGGCAGTCATTTTAAGGCCATTCTCGTTGCTGGGAACCTGCCTGTATTTATATGGGAAAGTAGGATCCTGCTATATTTAAAAACATCTGATAGGTGGAGTGCTTAGTCAGAAAGCTCAAATATACTAATATCAAAAGACTGACCTCCACATCCAAACAGAAAACAGGTGCTCACTAAGAGTAGCCATCCCCATTTATAACCAATAAATAAAGTAGCACTCTGGAGTGCTATAGCAAGCCAACATGAAATACATGAAACTTGTTTGGCTTTACTGCTCTAGAAACATTGAGGATGCCTAGTGCATTAATTAACAGAAAACAGGTGTGAACAGGTGCTCACTAAGAGTAGCTATCTTCATTTCAAACCAACAAAGTAGCACTCTGTAGCACTATAGCATGCAAATATGAAATGTAAACAATTTTATTTGCATTAATACTCTAGAAAATTATACAAATTGAGAATACTTAGCGCATAAATTAGCCATTTTATGTGTACCCGGCAGTCATTTTAAGGCCATTCTCGTTACTGAGAACCTACCTGTATTTATATGGGAAAGTAGGATCCTGCTATATTTAAAAACATCTGATAGGTGGAGTGCTTAGTCAGAGAGCTCAAATATAATAATATAAAAAGACTGACCTCCACATCCAAACAGAAAACAGGTGCTTACTAAGAGTGGCCATCTCCATTTATAACCATCAAATAAAGTAGCACTCTGAAGCGCTATAGCAAGCCAATATAAAATATATTAAACTTGTTTCGCTTTACTGCTCTAGAAAAATTGAGAATACCTAGTGCATTAATTGGCCAATTCGTGTTTACCCAGTTGCCCACATAAGGCAATTCTCATTTCTGGGAACCTGTCTGTGTGAATTCTTTCCTAGGCTAAAGCTGACATTTATATGGAAAGGTAGGCTCCTTCTGCTATTAAAATGCCCGAGGCTAAGGTGTGGAGTGCTCAGTCAGAGAACTTATGTATTCTAATTTCAAAAGACTGACCTTCACATCCAAACAGAAAACAGATGTAAACAGTTGCTCACTAAGAGTAGCTATCTCCATTTGTAACCAACTAAGTTGCACTCTGTAACACTAAAGCAAGCCAACATGAAATATATGAAACTTTAATGGCCTTACTGTTCTACAAAATTTTAAAAATTGAGAATCCTGAGCACATAAATTGGCCAATTTATGTGTACCTGGCAGTGACTTTAAGGCCATTCTCATTGTTTGGGACCTGCCTGTGTATATTTTCTTTTGTTCGAAAGCCTACATTTATATGGGAAGGTGGGATCCTGCTATATTTAAAAACAGCTGAGGGGTGGAGTGCAGTCAAAGTGCTTATTTCTAATATCAAAAAACTGACTGGCACATCAAAACAGAAAACGGGTGGGGACAGGTGCTTCCTAAGAGTAGCCATCTCCATATATAACCAAGAAGTAAAGTAGCACTCTGTAGTGCTATAGCATGCAAATATGAAATGTACACAAATTTATTTGCATTAATGCTCTAGAAAATTATAAAAATTGAGAAATACTTAGCACATTAGATAACCAATTTATGTGTACCCGGCAGTCACTTTAAGGCCATTCTCATTGCTGGGAACCTGCTTGTGTGAATCCTCTTTTGTGCTAAAGCCTACATTTATATGGGAAGGTGGGATCCTGCTATATTTAAAAACATCTGATAGGTGGAGTGCTCAGTAAGAGAGCTCAAATATGCTAATATCAAAAGACTGACCTACACATCCAAACAGACAACAGGTGCACTGCTCACTAAGAGTGGCCATCTCCATTTATGACCAACAAATAAAGTAGCACTCTGAAGCGCTATAGCAAGCCAACATGAAAGATATGAAACTTGTTTGACTTTACTGCTCTAGAAATAGTAAAAAATTGAGAATACTTAGTGCATTTATTGGCCAATTCACGTTTACCCAGTCGCCATCATGAGGCGATTCTCATTGCTAGGAACCTGTTTTATTTCTTAAGCTAAAGCTTACATTTATATGGGAAGGTAGGCTCCTGCTGTTATTAAAAATGCCTGAGTCTAAGGTGTGGAGTGCTCAGTCAGAGAGCTTAAGTATACTAATTTCAACAGACTGACCTCCACATCCAAACAGAAAACAGGTGTGAACAGGTGCTCACTAAGAGTAGCTATCTTCATTTCTAACCAACAAAGTAGCACTATAGCATGCAAATATGAAATGTAAACAATTTTATTTGCATTAATACTCTAGAAAATTATAAAAATTGAAAATACTTAGCGCATAAATTAGCCATTTTATGTGTACCTGGCAGTCATTTTAAGGCCATTCTCGTTGCTGGGAACCTGCCTGTATTTATATGGGAAAGTAGGATCCTGCTATATTTAAAAACATCTGATAGGTGGAGTGCTTAGTCAGAAAGCTCAAATATACTAATATCAAAAGACTGACCTCCACATCCAAACAGAAAACAGGTGCTCACTAAGAGTAGCCATCCCCATTTATAACCAATAAATAAAGTAGCACTCTGGAGTGCTATAGCAAGCCAACATGAAATACATGAAACTTGTTTGGCTTTACTGCTCTAGAAACATTGAGGATGCCTAGTGCATTAATTAACAGAAAACAGGTGTGAACAGGTGCTCACTAAGAGTAGCTATCTTCATTTCAAACCAACAAAGTAGCACTCTGTAGCACTATAGCATGCAAATATGAAATGTAAACAATTTTATTTGCATTAATACTCTAGAAAATTATAAAAATTGAGAATACTTAGTGCATAAATTAGCCATTTTATGTGTACCCGGCAGTCATTTTAAGGCCATTCTCGTTACTGAGAACCTGCCTGTATTTATATGGGAAAGTAGGATCCTGCTATATTTAAAAACATCTGATAGGTGGAGTGCTCAATCAGAGAGTTCAAATATACTAATATCAAAAGACTGACCTCCACATCCAAACAGAAAACAGCTGCTCACTAAGAGTGGCCATCTCCATTTATAACCAACAAATAAAGTAGCACTCTGGAGTGCTATAGCAAGCCAACATGAAATATATGATACTTGTTTGGCTTTACTGCTCTAGAAAAATTGAGGATACCTTGTGCAATAATTGGCCAATTAATGTTTAACCTGTCGCCAACATAAGGCGATTCTCGTTTCTGGGGACCTGTCTGTGTGAATTCTTTCTTAGGCTAAAGCCTACAGTTATATGGGAAGGTAGACTCCTGCTGTTATTAAAAATGCCTGAGGCTAAGGTGTGGAGTGCCCAGTCAGAGAGCTTAAGTTTACTAATGTCAAAAGACTGACCTCCACATCCTAACAGAAAACAGGTGTGAACAAGTGCTCACTAAGAGTAGCTATCTTCATTTGTAGCCAACAAAGTAGCACTCTGTAGAACTATAGCATGCAAATATGAAATGTAAACAATTTTATTTGCATTAATACTCTAGAAAATTATAAAAATTGAGAATACTTAGCGCATAAATTAGTCATTTTATGTGTACCCGGCAGTCATTTTAAGGCCATTCTCGTTACTGAGAACCTGCCTGTATTTATATGGGAAAGTAGGATCCTGCTATATTTAAAAACATCTGATAGGTGGAGTGCTCAATCAGAGAGTTCAAATATACTAATATCAAAAGACTGACCTCCACATCCAAACAGAAAACAGGTGCTCACTAAGAGTGGCCATCTCCATTTATGACCAACAAATAAAGTAGTACTCTGAAGCGCTATAGCAAGCCAACATGAATTATATGAAACTCGTTTGGCTTTACTGCTCTAGAAAATTTGAAAAATTGAGAATACTTAGTACATTAATTGGCCAAGTCACGTTTACCCAGTCGCCATCGTAAGGCGATTCTCATTGCTTGGAACCTGTTTTATTTCTTAAGCTAAAGCCTACATTTATATGGGAAGGTAGGCTCCTGCTGTTATTAAAAATGCCTGAGGCTAAGGTGTGGAGTGCCCAGTCAGAGAGCTTATGTATACTAATATCAAAAGACTGACCTCCACATCCAAACAGAAAACAGGTGTGAACAAGTGCTCACTAAGAGTAGCTATCTCCATTTGTAACCAACTAAGTTGCACTCTGTAACACTAAAGCAAGCCAACATGAAATATATGAAACTTTAATGGCCTTACTGTTCTACAAAATTTTAAAAATTAAGAATCCTGAGCACATAAATTGGCCAATTTATGTGTACCTGGCAGTCACTTTAAGGCCATTCTCATTGTTTGGGACCTGCCTGTGTGAATTTTCTTTTGTTCGAAAGCCTACATTTATATGGGAGGGTGGGATCCTGCTATATTTAAAAACAGCTGAGGGGTGGAGTGCTCAGTAAGAGCTCAAATATGCTAATATCAAAAGACTGACCTACACATCCAAACAGACAACAGGTGCACTGCTCACTAAGAGTGGCCATCTCCATTTATAACCAACAAATAAAGTAGCACTCTGAAGCGCTATAGCAAGCCAACATGAAAGATATGAAACTTGTTTGACTTTACTGCTCTAGAAATAGTAAAAAATTGAGAATACTTAGGTAATTAATTGGCCAATTCATGTTTACCCAGTTGCCATCATGAGGCGATTCTCATTGCTAGGAACCTGTTTTATTTCTTAAGCTAAAGCCTACATTTATATGGGAAGGTAGGCTCCTGCTGTTATTAAAAATGCCTGAGTCTAAGGTGTGGAGTGCTCAGTCAGAGAGCTTAAGTATACTAATTTCAACAGACTGACCTCCACATCCAAACAGAAAACAGGTGTGAACAGGTGCTCACTAAGAGTAGCTATCTTCATTTCAAACCAACAAAGTAGCACTCTGTAGCACTATAGCATGCAAATATGAAATGTAAACAATTTTATTTGCATTAATACTCTAGAAAATTATAAAAATTGAAAATACTTAGCGCATAAATTAGCCATTTTATGTGTACCTTGCAGTCATTTTAAGGCCATTCTCGTTGCTGGGAACGTGCCTGTATTTATATGGGAAAGTAGGATCCTGCTATATTTAAAAACATCTGACAGGTGGAGTGCTTAGTCAGAGAGCTCAAATATAATAATATAAAAAGACTGACCTCCACATCCAAACAGAAAACAGGTGTGAACAAGTGCTCACTAAGAGTAGCTATCTTCATTTGTAGCCAACAAAGTAGCACTCTGTAGCACTATAGCATGCAAATATGAAATGTAAACAATTTTATTTGCATTAATACTCTAGAAAATTATACAAATTGAGAATACTTAGCGCATAAATTAGCCATTTTATGTGTACCCGGCAGTCATTTTAAGGCCATTCTCGTTACTGAGAACCTACCTGTATTTATATGGGAAAGTAGGATCCTGCTATATTTAAAAACATCTGATAGGTGGAGTGCTTAGTCAGAGAGCTCAAATATAATAATATAAAAAGACTGACCTCCACATCCAAACAGAAAACAGGTGCTTACTAAGAGTGGCCATCTCCATTTATAACCATCAAATAAAGTAGCACTCTGAAGCGCTATAGCAAGCCAATATAAAATATATTAAACTTGTTTCGCTTTACTGCTCTAGAAAAATTGAGAATACCTAGTGCATTAATTGGCCAATTCGTGTTTACCCAGTTGCCCACATAAGGCAATTCTCATTTCTGGGAACCTGTCTGTGTGAATTCTTTCCTAGGCTAAAGCTGACATTTATATGGAAAGGTAGGCTCCTTCTGCTATTAAAATGCCCGAGGCTAAGGTGTGGAGTGCTCAGTCAGAGAACTTATGTATTCTAATTTCAAAAGACTGACCTTCACATCCAAACAGAAAACAGATGTAAACAGTTGCTCACTAAGAGTAGCTATCTCCATTTGTAACCAACTAAGTTGCACTCTGTAACACTAAAGCAAGCCAACATGAAATATATGAAACTTTAATGGCCTTACTGTTCTACAAAATTTTAAAAATTGAGAATCCTGAGCACATAAATTGGCCAATTTATGTGTACCTGGCAGTGACTTTAAGGCCATTCTCATTGTTTGGGACCTGCCTGTGTATATTTTCTTTTGTTCGAAAGCCTACATTTATATGGGAAGGTGGGATCCTGCTATATTTAAAAACAGCTGAGGGGTGGAGTGCAGTCAAAGTGCTTATTTCTAATATCAAAAAACTGACTGGCACATCAAAACAGAAAACGGGTGGGGACAGGTGCTTCCTAAGAGTAGCCATCTCCATATATAACCAAGAAGTAAAGTAGCACTCTGTAGTGCTATAGCATGCAAATATGAAATGTACACAAATTTATTTGCATTAATGCTCTAGAAAATTATAAAAATTGAGAAATACTTAGCACATTAGATAACCAATTTATGTGTACCCGGCAGTCACTTTAAGGCCATTCTCATTGCTGGGAACCTGCTTGTGTGAATCCTCTTTTGTGCTAAAGCCTACATTTATATGGGAAGGTGGGATCCTGCTATATTTAAAAACATCTGATAGGTGGAGTGCTCAGTAAGAGAGCTCAAATATGCTAATATCAAAAGACTGACCTACACATCCAAACAGACAACAGGTGCACTGCTCACTAAGAGTGGCCATCTCCATTTATGACCAACAAATAAAGTAGCACTCTGAAGCGCTATAGCAAGCCAACATGAAAGATATGAAACTTGTTTGACTTTACTGCTCTAGAAATAGTAAAAAATTGAGAATACTTAGTGCATTTATTGGCCAATTCACGTTTACCCAGTCGCCATCATGAGGCGATTCTCATTGCTAGGAACCTGTTTTATTTCTTAAGCTAAAGCTTACATTTATATGGGAAGGTAGGCTCCTGCTGTTATTAAAAATGCCTGAGTCTAAGGTGTGGAGTGCTCAGTCAGAGAGCTTAAGTATACTAATTTCAACAGACTGACCTCCACATCCAAACAGAAAACAGGTGTGAACAGGTGCTCACTAAGAGTAGCTATCTTCATTTCTAACCAACAAAGTAGCACTATAGCATGCAAATATGAAATGTAAACAATTTTATTTGCATTAATACTCTAGAAAATTATAAAAATTGAAAATACTTAGCGCATAAATTAGCCATTTTATGTGTACCTGGCAGTCATTTTAAGGCCATTCTCGTTGCTGGGAACCTGCCTGTATTTATATGGGAAAGTAGGATCCTGCTATATTTAAAAACATCTGATAGGTGGAGTGCTTAGTCAGAAAGCTCAAATATACTAATATCAAAAGACTGACCTCCACATCCAAACAGAAAACAGGTGCTCACTAAGAGTAGCCATCCCCATTTATAACCAATAAATAAAGTAGCACTCTGGAGTGCTATAGCAAGCCAACATGAAATACATGAAACTTGTTTGGCTTTACTGCTCTAGAAACATTGAGGATGCCTAGTGCATTAATTAACAGAAAACAGGTGTGAACAGGTGCTCACTAAGAGTAGCTATCTTCATTTCAAACCAACAAAGTAGCACTCTGTAGCACTATAGCATGCAAATATGAAATGTAAACAATTTTATTTGCATTAATACTCTAGAAAATTATAAAAATTGAGAATACTTAGTGCATAAATTAGCCATTTTATGTGTACCCGGCAGTCATTTTAAGGCCATTCTCGTTACTGAGAACCTGCCTGTATTTATATGGGAAAGTAGGATCCTGCTATATTTAAAAACATCTGATAGGTGGAGTGCTCAATCAGAGAGTTCAAATATACTAATATCAAAAGACTGACCTCCACATCCAAACAGAAAACAGCTGCTCACTAAGAGTGGCCATCTCCATTTATAACCAACAAATAAAGTAGCACTCTGGAGTGCTATAGCAAGCCAACATGAAATATATGATACTTGTTTGGCTTTACTGCTCTAGAAAAATTGAGGATACCTTGTGCAATAATTGGCCAATTAATGTTTAACCTGTCGCCAACATAAGGCGATTCTCGTTTCTGGGGACCTGTCTGTGTGAATTCTTTCTTAGGCTAAAGCCTACAGTTATATGGGAAGGTAGACTCCTGCTGTTATTAAAAATGCCTGAGGCTAAGGTGTGGAGTGCCCAGTCAGAGAGCTTAAGTTTACTAATGTCAAAAGACTGACCTCCACATCCTAACAGAAAACAGGTGTGAACAAGTGCTCACTAAGAGTAGCTATCTTCATTTGTAGCCAACAAAGTAGCACTCTGTAGAACTATAGCATGCAAATATGAAATGTAAACAATTTTATTTGCATTAATACTCTAGAAAATTATAAAAATTGAGAATACTTAGCGCATAAATTAGTCATTTTATGTGTACCCGGCAGTCATTTTAAGGCCATTCTCGTTACTGAGAACCTGCCTGTATTTATATGGGAAAGTAGGATCCTGCTATATTTAAAAACATCTGATAGGTGGAGTGCTCAATCAGAGAGTTCAAATATACTAATATCAAAAGACTGACCTCCACATCCAAACAGAAAACAGGTGCTCACTAAGAGTGGCCATCTCCATTTATAACCAACAAATAAAGTAGCACTCTGGAGCGCTATAGCAAGCCAACATGAAATATATGATACTTGTTTGGCTTTACTGCTCTAGAAAAATTGAGGATACCTAGTGCAAGAATTGGCCAATTAATGTTTACTCTGTTGCCAACATAAGGCGATTCTCGTTTCTGGGGACCTGTCTGTGTGAATTCTTTCTTAGGCTAAAGCCTACAGTTATATGGGAAGGTAGACTCCTGCTGTTATTAAAAATGCCTGAGGCTAAGGTGTGGAGTGCCCAGTCAGAGAGCTTATGTATACTAATATCAAAAGACTGACCTCCACATCCAAACAGAAAACAGGTGCTCACTAAGAGTGGCCATCTCCATTTATAACCATCAAATAAAGTAGCACTCTGAAGCGCTATAGCAAGCCAATATAAAATATATTAAACTTGTTTCGCTTTACTGCTCTAGAAAAATTGAGAATACCTAGTGCATTAATTGGCCAATTCGTGTTTACCCAGTTGCCCACATAAGGCAATTCTCATTTCTGGGAAACTGTCTGTGTGAATTCTTTCCTAGGCTAAAGCTGACATTTATATGGAAAGGTAGGCTCCTTCTGCTATTAAAATGCCTGAGGCTAAGGTGTGGAGTGCTCAGTCAGAGAGCTTATGTATTCTAATTTCAAAAGACTGACCTTCACATCCAAACAGAAAACTGGTGTAAACAGTTGCTCACTAAAAGTAGCTATATCCATTTGTAACCAACTAAGTTGCACTCTGTAACACTATTGCAAGCCAACATGAAATATATGAAACTTTAATGGCTTTACTGTTCTACAAAATTTTAAAAATTGAGAATCCTGAGCACATAAATTGGCCAATTTATGTGTACCTGGCAGTCACTTTAAGGCCATTCTCGTTGTTTGAGACCTGCCTGTGTGAATTTTCTTTTGTTCGAAAGCCTACATTTATATGGGAAGGTGGGATCCTGCTATATTTAAAAACAGCTGAGGGATGGAGTGCAGTCATAGTGCTTATTTCTAATATCAAAAGACTGACTGGCACATCAAAACAGAAAACGGGTGGGGACAGGTGCTTCCTAAGAGTAGCCATCTCCATATATAACCAAGAAGTAAAGTAGCACTCTGTAGTGCTATAGTATGCAAATATGAAATGTACACAAATTTATATGCATTAATGCTCTAGAAAATTATAAAAATTGAGAAATACTTAGCACATTAGATAACCAATTTATGTGTACCCGGCAGTCACTTTAAGGCCATTCTCATTGCTGGGAACCTGCCTGTGTGAATCCTCTTTTGTGCTAGAGCCTACATTTATGTGGGAAGGTGGGATCCTGCTATATTTAAAAACAGTTGAGGGGTGGAGTGCAGTCATAGAGCTTTATTATGCTAATATCAAAAGACTGACTGACACATCCAAACAGAAAACAGGTGGGAACAGGTGCTTCCTAGGAGTAGCCATCTCCATATATAACCAAGAAGTAAAGTAGCACTCTGTAGCGCTATAGCATGCAAATGTGAAATATAATTAAATTTCATTGCATTGCAGCTCTAGAACATTAGAATAATTGAGAATCCTTTGAGCATTAGTTGGCCAATTTTTGTGTACCCGGCAGTCACTTTAAGGCCATTCCCATTGCTGGGAACGTGCCTGTGTGTATCCTCTCTTGTGCTAAAGCCTACATTTATATGGGGAGGTGGGATCCTGCTCTATTTAAAAACACCTGAGGGGTGGAGTGCAGTCAGAGAGCTCAATTATACTAATATCAAAAGACTGACCTCCACATCCAAACAGAAAACAGTGTAGCCATCTCCATTTATAACCAACACATAAAGTAGCTCTCTGAAGCGCTATAGCAAGGCAACATGAAATATTTGAAACTTGTTTGGCTTTAGTGCTCTAGAAAATTTGAAAACTTGAGAATACTTAGTGCATTAATTGGCCAATTCACGTTTACACAGTCGCCATCATAAGGCGATTCTCATTCCTGGGACCTGTCCGTGTGATTTTCTTTTTTAAGCTAAAGCCTACATTTATATGGGAAAGTAGGCTCCTGCTGATATTAAAAATGCCTGAGGCTAAGGTGTGGAGTGCTCAGTCAGAGAGCTTAAGTATACTAATATGAAAAGACTGACCTCCACATCCAAACAGAAAACAGGTGTGAACAAGTGCTCACTAAGAGTAGCTATCTTCATTTCTAACCAACAATGTAGCACTCTGTGGCACTATAGCATGCAAATATGATATGTAAACAATTTTATTTGCATTAATACTCTAGAAAATTATGCAAATTGAGAATGCTTAGCGCATAAATTAGCCATTTTATATGTACCCGGCAGTCATTTTAAGGCCTTTCTCGTTGCTGGGATCCTGCCTGTATTTATATGGGAAAGTAGGATCCTGCTATATTTAAAAACATCTGATAGGTGGAGTGCTCAGTCAGAGAGCTCAAATATACTAATATCAAAAGTCTGACCTCCACATCCAAACAGAAAACAGGTGCTCACTAAGAGTGGCCATCTCCATTTATAACCATCAAATAAAGTAACACTCTGGAGTGCTATAGCAAGCCAACATAAAATATATTAAACTTGTTTGGCTTTACTGCTCTAGAAAAATTGAGAATACCTAGTGCATTAATTGGCCAATTCGTGTTTACACAGTTGCCCACATAAGGCAATTCTCATTTCTCGGAACCTGTCTGTGTGAATTCTTTCCTAGACTAAAGCTGACATTTATATGAGAAGGTAGGCTCCTTCTGCTATTAAAATGCCTGAGGCTAAGGTGTGGAGTGCTCAGTCAGAGAGCTTATGTATTCTAATTTCAAAAGACTGACCTTCACATCCTAACAGAAATCAGGTGTAAACAGTTGCTCACTAAGAGTAGCTATCTCCATTTGTAACCAACTAAGTTGCACTCTGTAACACTAAAGCAAGCCAACATGAAATATATGAAACTTTAATGGCTTTACTGTTCTGCAAAATTTTAAAAATTGAGAATCCTGAGCACATAAATTGGCCAATTTATGTGTACCTGGCAGTCACTTTAAGGCCATTCTCATTGTTTGGGACCTGCCTGTGTGAATTTTCTTTTGTTCGAAAGCCTACATTTATATGGGAAGGTGGGATCCTGCTATATTTAAAAACAGGTGAGGTGTGGAGTGCAGTCAGAGCTCTTAAAGGGAAGGTGCCACCAGTTTTCTTGTATTTTGTTTTTTTGTGAAATTAAGCTTAAAATAGTAATTAAAATGTATTAATGCAATGTTTGCACTATTTGCAAACATTTCTATATGGAAAATATTATATATTTTTCTACAAATATACATATTTACCAGTAGATTGAGCATTTTCCGTTTTAGACCTCAAGCAGCTATAGTAAGATTTAGCAGCTCTGCCCAAGGGATATTAGACCACCCAAAAGGGGAAGGAAATGGTGATGTCAGCAGTTACTGCCCCAACAGTAAGAATGAAGAGCAGCATCACAGGGCAGCACCATTTTGTGTGTGACTGCCCTGTGACCTGCTATCACCAGCAGTTACTGCATCAGAGGCACAGCTTGTTTACAGAGTAGCAGAACACAGTGGGCTCAGCAGCATTTTTTGTGAATAACATTCTTGCCATCCCCCTTCCCCCACCTTAATCCCTGTCCTGTCAGCTGCCCTGCTCCCTCTCTGAAGGCTGTGAGTGCAGCTTACCGGAGATCACAGGGACTGTGTGTGAGGGGGAGGGGGAGACACGGCAGGAGAAGCACACAGGGCAGAGGACGTGCCTGCTTGGAGTGCAGAGGAGCAGTGAGGGCTTCTTCTGTCCTGCCATAGAGAGCACAGGGCTATAATAAAATGGCAGCCAGTCACACCTACAGCAGTGAGTTGTGCAGCCCACAGAGGCGTGCCCAGCTCACTGCTAATGCTGCTGCAATGTTACAGATAGGGTCAGCGCCAGTCTATTATCTCCTATGTCCATGCGGTGCCTTAACTGACACTGATAGTGCCCTGCTACTGCTGCAAAACCAAGATGTCAGCCCCCAGTGCATCCTTTAAACTCATATAACACATGAAATCTGTTTCACATGCATTTCAAACTTGCTTATAGCAGCATGTTATGCTACATTACAGTGATTTGTTAATGATCTACAAACGCGGTACCTTCCCTTTATGTATACTAATATCAAAAGACTGACTGGCACATCCTAACAGAAAACAGGTGTGAACAGGTGCTTTCTAAGAGTAGCCATCTCTATTGATAACCAACAAATAAAGTAGCACTCTGTAGCGCTATAGCATGCAAACATGAAATATATGAAACTGAAATGGTTTTACTGCTCTAGAAAATGTTTTAAAAAAATGACATTACTTAGTGCATTAATTAGCCAGTTCATGTTTACCCATTAGCCATATATATGACATTTGATTTACATTACTGGTTTAGAAATGTTGAAAAATTGAGATTGCTTAGTGTAAGAATTGGCCAATTCATGTGTCCTCTGCAGCCACGGTAAGGAGATTCTTGTTGCTGGGTGCCTGTGTGAGTCCTCAACATATTCTCCATATATTTCATTTTTGTATGCTGTAGAGCTGCAGAGTGCTACTTTATTTGTTGGTTATATAGGGGGATGGCTACTCTTAGTAAGCACCTGTTCACACCTGTTTTCTGTTTGGATGTGGCCGTCATTTGATTTTTGTCTATAAAATGATGGCAGTCTCAAGTTCAATGTCGATAATGAGCTATGGGGTCTGAAAGTCAAAAGTTCAAAACATTGTTACCCTTTTGCTCTTCAATGTAGTCATTAATTTGGTGGGCTGGGGGCATAGTCAATACCAGGCTGGGTTGGGAGGTATAGTCATTACTGGGACGGGCATAGTCATTACTGGGATGGGTAGGCGTAGTCATTACTGAAGTGGGATGGGGGCGTAGTCATCACTTTTGAGGTGTAGTCATAACGGGAGTCTTTAGTAATTTTAGAGACTTTGGAGTTCACCACCCTTTTATTAAACCATTTCCGACATTGGGCGTAGTAAGACGCCCATGTCGGAATCCTTCCCTTTGATGTGGGCTCCGGTGCTGAGCCCACATCGTTCCCGGCACATATCAGCTGTTTTGAACAGCTGACATGTGCCTCTAACAGCCGCGGGTGAAATCACAATCCACCCTCAGCTGTTAACTAGTTAAATGCCAACAGCGCGTTGGAATTCCCGTCACGTGATTGCGGGTCACTGATGGGTTGGCATGACAACCAGAGGTCTGAAGCAGACCTCTATGGTTGTCATTGCCATATTGCTATAAATGCCGTCCTGTGGTCGGCACTCATACAGTTTTGGCCAAAAGTATTGACACCCCTGCAATTCTGTCAGATAATACTCAGTTTCTTCCTGAAAATGATTGCAATCACAAATTCTTTGGTATTATTATTTTCATTTAATTTGTCTTAAATGAAAAACACAAAAGAGAATGAAGCAAAAAGCAAAACATTGATCATTTCACACAAAACTCCAAGAATGGGCCAGACAAAAGTATTGGCACCCTCAGCCTAATACTTGGTTGCACAGCCTTTAGCCAAAATAACTGCGACCAACCGCTTCCTGTAACCATCAATGAGTTTCTTACAATGCTCTGCTGGAATTTTAGACCATTCTTCTTTGGCAAACTGCTCCAGGTCCCTGATATTTGAAGGGTGCCTTCTCCAAACTGCCATTTTTTTATCTCCACGGGTGTTCTATGGGATTCAGGTCTGGACTCATTGCTGGCCACCTTAGAAGTCTCCAGTGCTTTCTCTCAAACCATTTTCTAGTGCTTTTTGAAGTGTGTTTTGGGTCATTGTCCTGCTGGAAGACCCATGACCTCTGAGGGAGACCCAGCTTTCTCACACTGGGCACTACATTATGCTGCAAAATTTGTTGGTAGTCTTCAAACTTCATAATGCCATGCACACGGTCAAGCAGTCCAGTGCCAGAGGCAGCAAAGCGACCCCAAAACATCAGGGAACCTCCGCCATGTTTGACTGTAGGGACCGTGTTCTTTTCTTTGAATGCCTCTTTTTTTTCTCCTGTAAACTCTATGTTGATGCCTTTGCCCAAAAAGTTCTACTTTTGTCTCATCTGACCAGAGAACATTCTTCCAAAATGTTTTAGGCTTTTTCAGGTAAGTTTTGGCAAACTCCAGCCTGGCTTTTTTATGTCTCGGGGTAAGAAGTGGGGTCTTCCTGGGTCTCCTACCATACAGTCCCTTTTCATTCAGACGTCGACAGATAGTATGGGTTGACACTGTTGTACCCTCGAACTGCAGGGTAGCTTGAACTTGTTTGGATGTTAGGCTACGTTCACATTTGCGTTGTGCGGTGCTGTGTCGGCGACGCAATGCACAACGCAAACAAAAATGCATGCAAAACGCATTGTTTTGTGACGCATGCGTCCTTTTTTGGCATGATTTTGGACGCAAAAAAAATGCAACTTGCTGCGTCCCCTGCGCCCTGACGCTTGTGCCAAAAAAGACGCATGCGTCACAAAACGCAAGACAACGCATGTCCATGCGCCCCCATGTTACATATAGGGGCGCATGACGCATGCGTCACCGCGGCTGCGCCCGACGCAGCCCCGCAAAACGCAAATGTGAACGTAGCCTTAGCCGAGGTTCTTTATCCAACATCTGCACAATCTTGCGTTGAAATCTCTTGTCAATTGTTCTTTTCCATCCACATCTAGTGAGGTTAGCCAGAGTGCCATGGGCTTTAAACTTCTTGATGACACTGCGCATGGAAGAAAGAGGAACATTCAGGTCTTTGGAGATGGACTTGTAGCCTTGAGATTGCTCATGCTTCCTCACAATTTGGTTTCTCAAGTCCTCAGACAGTTCTTTGGTCTTCTTTCTTTTCTCCATGCTCAATGTGGTACACACAAGGACACAGGACAGAGGTTGAGTCAACTTTAAGGGTATGTTTCCATGTTCAGGAAACGCTGCGTGTTTGATGGTGCATTGAGTCGCAGCGTCAAACACGCAGCGTCCAGATGTTACAGCATAGTGGAGGGGATTTTATGAAATCCCATCTCCACTATGCGTGGTAACACGCATCCGGCGGCCCTGCGATTCCGGACATGCGGCGCGTCTTTTTAGATCGCAGCATGTCCGTTTACCTTGCGGCGATGCTGCGCCGCCGCAAGGTAAAACACAGGGCCCTATGTGTTGGGTGCGATGATTCCAGATGTGTGCAATGAACATCCGGCATCATCGCGTCTACGAAGGGGGCGGAACGAGTTTTCCGCTTCGTCCAAAGCGCCGGCCATCCTGAACGTGGACACGTACCCTAATCCATGTCAACTGGCTGCAAGTGTGATTTAGTTATTGCCAACACCTGTTAGGTGCCACAGGTAAGTTACAGGTGCTGTTAATTACACAAATTAGAGAAGCATCACATGACTTTTCGAACAGTGCCAGTACTTTTGTCCACCCCCTTTTTTATATTTGGTGTGGAATTATATCCAATTTGGCTTTAGGACAATTCTTTTTGTGTCTTTTCATTTAAGACAAATTAAATGAAGATAATAATAACAAAGAATTTGTGTTTGCAATTATTTTCAGGAAGAAACTGAGTATTATCTGACAGAATTGCAGGGGTGTCAATACTTTTGGCCACAACTGTAGCAAATGAGCATTTCTGTTAAGGTACCTTCACACTAAACAACTTCACAACGATAACGATCCGTGACGTTGCAGCGTCCTGGATAGCGATATCGTTCAGTTTGACAGGCAGCAGCGATCAGAATCCTGCTGTGATGTCGTTGGTCGGAGCTAGAAGGCCAGAACTTTATTTGGTCGCTGGACTCCCTGCAGACATCGCTGAATCGGCGTGTGACACCGATTCAGCGATGTCTTCACTGGTAACCAGGGTAAACATCGGGTTACTAAGCGCAGGGCCGCTCTGCTTTCCGGCCGCTGTGCTCACAGTCAGTGCGGGAATCAGAGCGCCGGGGACAGACAGCTGAAGGTAAGTATGTAGTGTTTGTTTTTTTACTTTTACGATGTTAACCAGGGTAAACATCGGGTTACTAAGCGCAGGGCCGCTCTGCTTTCCGGCTGCCCGGCGCTCACAGTCAGTGCGGGAAGCAGAGCGCCGGGGACAGACAGCTGAAGGTAAGTATGTAGTGTTTGTTTTTTTTACTTTTACGATGGTAACCAAGGTAAACATCGGGTTACTAAGCGCGGCCCTGCGCTTAGTAACCCGATGTTTACCCTGGTTACCGGGGACCTCGGAATCGTTGGTCGCTGGAGAGCTGTCTGTGTGACAGCTCTCCAGCGACCAAACAGCGACGCTGCAGTGATCGACATCGTTGTCGGTATCGCTGCAGCGTCGCTTAGTGTGAAGGTACCTTTACACACAGGTGATCTGATCATCGCATGTGTGTAGCAGAGGTGATCAGACAACTACAGCTTCTAGTCTCCCATGGAGACTATTGAAGCATGCAAAAAGTAAAAAAAAAGTTTTAAAAAATATATAAAGTTCAAATCACCCCCTTTCGCTCCATTCAAAATAAAACAATAAAAAAAAAGAAAATATACACACATTTGGTATCATCGCCTTCAGAATCGCCCGACCAATATAAAAAAAAAAGAATGAACCCAATCGCTAAAAGGCATAACAAGAAAAAAATTAAAAATGCCAGAACTACTCGTTTTGGTCGCGGCTGCATTGCAATATATGCAATAACGGGCGATCAACAGATCGTATCTACCCCAAAATGGTATCAATAAAAACGTCAGCACAGAGCGCAAAAAAACAAGCCCTCACCCAGCCCCAGATCACGAAAAATGCAGTTGCAACAAGTTTACACACACAGATAGATAGATAGATAGATAGATAGATAGATAGATAGATAGATGATAGATAGATAGATAGATAGAAGATAGATAGATGGAAGATAGATAGATGATAGATAGATAGATATGTAATAGATAGGTAATATATAGATAGATAATAGATACAGTGGGGCAAAAAAGTATTTAGTCAGTCAGCAATAGTGCAAGTTCCACCACTTAAAAAGATGAGAGGCGTCTGTAATTTACATCATAGGTAGACCTCAACTATGGGAGACAAACTGAGAGAAAAAAATCCAGAAAATCACATTGTCTGTTTTTTTAACATTTTATTTGCATATTATGGTGGAAAATAAGTATTTGGTCAGAAACAAAATTTCATCTCAATACTTTGTAATATATCCTTTGTTGGCAATGACAGAGGTCAAACGTTTTCTGTAAGTCTTCACAAGGTTGCCACACACTGTTGTTGGCATGTTGGCCCATTCCTCCATGCAGATCTCCTCTAGAGCAGTGATGTTTTTGGCTTTTCGCTTGGCAACACGGACTTTCAACTCCCTCCAAAGGTTTTCTATAGGGTTGAGATCTGGAGACTGGCTAGGCCACTCCAGGACCTTGAAATGCTTCTTACGAAGCCACTCCTTCGTTGCCCTGGCGGTGTGCTTTGGATCATTGTCATGTTGAAAGACCCAGCCACGTTTCATCTTCAATGCCCTTGCTGATGGAAGGAGGTTTGCACTCAAAATCTCACGATACATGGCCCCATTCATTCTTTCATGTACCTGGATCAGTCGTCCTGGCCCCTTTTGCAGAGAAACAGCCCCAAAGCATGATGTTTCCACCACCATGCTTTACAGTAGGTATGGTGTTTGATGGATGCAACTCAGTATTCTTTTTCCTCCAAACACAACAAGTTGTGTTTCTACCAAACAGTTCCAGTTTGGTTTCATAACACCATAGGACAATCTCCCAAAACTCCTCTGGATCATCCAAATGCTCTCTAGCAAACTTCAGACGGGCCCGGACATGTACTGGCTTAAGCAGTGGGACACGTCTGGCACTGCAGGATCTAAGTCCATGGTGGCGTAGTGTGTTACTTATGGTAGGCCTTGTTACATTGGTCCCAGCTCTCTGCAGTTCATTCACTAGGTCCCCCCGCGTGGTTCTGGGATTTTTGCTCACCGTTCTTGTGATCATTCTGACCCCACGGGGTGGGATTTTGCGTGGAGCCCCAGATCGAGGGAGATTATCAGTGGTCTTGTATGTCTTCCATTTTCTAATTATTGCTCCCACTGTTGATTTCTTCACTCCAAGCTGGTTGGCTATTGCAGATTCAGTCTTCCCAGCCTGGTGCAGGGCTACAATTTTGTTTCTGGTGTCCTTTGACAGCTCTTTGGTCTTCACCATAGTGGAGTTTGGAGTCAGACTGTTTGAGGGTGTGCACAGGTGTCTTTTTATACTGATAACAAGTTTAAATAGGTGCCATTACTACAGGTGATGAGTGGAGGAAAGAGGAGACTCTTAAAGAAGAAGTTACAGGTCTGTGAGAGCCAGAAATCTTGTTTGTTTGTTTCTGACCAAATACTTATTTTCCACCATAATATGCAAATAAAATGTTAAAAAAACAGACAATGTGATTTTCTGGATTTTTTTTTCTCAGTTTGTCTCCCATAGTTGAGGTCTACCTATGATGTAAATTACAGACGCCTCTCATCTTTTTAAGTGGTGGAACTTGCACTATTGCTGACTAACTAAATACTTTTTTGCCCCACTGTAGATGATAGATACATGGATAAAAGATAGATAGAGGGATAGATAAGATAGATAGATAGATACATAGGTAATAGACAGATAATAGATGGATAGGTAAGATAGATAGATAGATACTTAGATCATAGATATATAATAGATTGATAGATAAATGATAGATAAGATACATACATAATAGATAGATAATAGATTGATAGATAAATTATAGATATATAGAAAAGATAGATACATAGATAATATATAGATAATAGATAGATAAGATAGATACTTAGATCATAGATAGATAATAGATTGATAGATAAATGATAGATAAGATAGATACATACATAATAGATAGATAATAGATTGATAGATAAAATAGATACATAGATAATAGATAGATAAATACCAAGCCCAATGTTTAGCTATGAATATCAGCCCACAGCTGTCTGCGTAGCCTTTACTGGCTATTAAAATAGGGGGACCCCCCCAAAAAAAATTACGTGGGTTCCCCCTATAATTTATGGCCAGACAGGTTATGCAGACAGCTGCTGGCTGATTTTCATAGCCTGGGAAGCTCCATGGGTATTAACCCCTTCCCAGGCTACAAATATCGGCCTGCGGTTTTCCTGCAAATTTGACTGAATCAATGGAAGTCAGTGGGTGCAGAAACGCTGCAGATCCGCAAAAAGAATTGACATGGTCCTTTTTTTAATCTGCTGCATTTTCCATGCGGATTTTTCCGCACCATTCGCACAGCATTTTTTTCCCATTGATTTACATTGTACTGTAAATCACTTACAGATCTTCAGCATCTCTGCGCGGAAAAAAAACGCTTTGGATCCGCAGGAAATCCACAACGTGTGCACATAGCCTAAGAAGGATACAACTGTGAGGTACTCCTTACAGGATAAGGCCAAGAAGGATGTTCCCCCATGTGTATTGCCGCTACCAGCGCGGCTCGATCAGAGGTAGATGCAGGAAAGAGCATTCTAGGCTTGTGTGTATATATACATACATACATACCTAATTAATTAATATGGCTTTCAGCTGGAGAGGCAGCCGCCTCAGCAAACAGAAATATGGCAAAATACTCCGACGTCTTTCCAGGCGCACAACTTGATTATGTGCTGTGTCTGGTGGTGCTGGAGTTGTGTTACTCCTTTGTACGTATAGTGAGCTCATGCTAATCTACTCTGTACTAAAAACTACTCATAAGTACCGGCCCGAGTACTGTGGTTCACAGTAATCTGCCCAGTGCCCATAAAAAAGTTTATTGTGGGCCTGAGATTCTCCATCCCTACTCGGATGGAAATGTAGCACAGAGGTAGCCAGCTTTGCAATGGCAATCACTAGAAATAAGGAGTCAAATAAATGTGCAAGAACCTAGCTACAGTAATTAATCAGTAGAGTATTGTATGTAGACTGCATGGGAGTTCTTCAGTCAGAAAGGAATTTTATATACCCAAAGTGTCGGTTGCAAGGAACAACGCAAACCAAAGCCATTTAAGGTTTTCTTTATGAATGCATCGGTGGACATCCATTTCTGAGTGAGCCATTGGGTTATACATGGAGAAATTCAGCATTTGAGGCTAAATTATACAGTATATAATTATGTAATTTTTCTCTTACAGTAGGGCAGTCTGATGACCAGTTAATAAAAAGAATTCCAATGTTGAATACTAGGCGATAAGAAATCTGATTTGGTTATATATTGATCCATCTGATCTATGATCATCTATTATTATATGCGTTATGTTTTATAAATATGTGTATTAATAAAATGTTATTATATTTGAAGCATTTTAGACTCAAATTGTTCTTCTATGTATACTGCATCCCTAGAATGTGTGTAGCACTGTTCCAGTTGCTAGTAGACTCCTTAGACATTTTGTCCAACCTAGCCTACTCATTTTATACAGGTTTGAAGGGGTGTAACGAATCTGATGTAAAATATACTGTACATACAGTGGGGAAATAAGTATTTGATCCCTTGCTGATTTTGTAAGTTTACCCTCTGACAAAGGCCGGCGTCACACTAGCGAGTTTTACGGACGTAAGAGCGCATAAAATACGTCCGTAAAACACGCCTAACAAACGTCCCAATTATTCTTTATGCCCCAGCTCCTATCTGTCGTATTTTACTGATCAGTATTATACGGCTTTCTACGGCCGTAGAAAATCGCAGCATGCTGCGTTTGTCACCGTATTGCGCAAAAAAAAGCCAATGAAAGTCTATGGAAGCCAGAAAAATACGGATTACACACGGATCAGCAGTGTGACTTGCGAGAAATACGCAGCGGTGTTAGAGAGAAAAGCCGGTAATTCAGTGCGGTGTACAGTAAAATCACACTGACAGCTTACAATAGAATAGGTAGAATAAATGTGTACACATAGAATAGGTATATATATATATATATATATATATATGTCAGTGAGACACATATACGTATATATATTATTATTTCATACAGCGCTAGATAGCTTTAAAGCCGGTAATTCAATTGCCGGCTTTTGTTATCTCCTTCCTAAAACCCGACATGATATGAGACCTGGTTTACATACAGTAAACCATCTCATATCACCATTTTTTTTGCATATTCCACACTACTAATGTTAGTAGTGTGTATATGCAAAATTTGGGCGTTCTAGCTATTAAATTAAAGGGTTAAATGGCTAAAATAAAAATTGCCGTGGGCTCCCGCGCAATTTTCTCCGCCAGAGTAGTAAAGCCAGTGACTGAGGGCAGATATTAATAGCCTGGAGAGGGTCCATGGTTATTGGCCCCCCCTGGCTAAAAACATCTGCCCCTAGCCACCCCAGAAAAGGCACATCTGGAAGATGCGCCTATTCTGGCACTTGGCCACTCTCTTCCCATTCCTGTGTAGCGGTGGGATATGGTGTAATGAAGGGTTAATGCCACCTTGCTATTGTAAGGTGACATTAAGCCAAATTAATAATGGGGAGGCGTCAATTATGACACCTATCCATTATTAATCCAATACTAGTAAAGGGTTAAAAAAACACAAACACATTATTTAAAAGTATTTTAATGAAATAAAAATAAAGGTTGTTGTAATATTTTATTCTACACTCAATCCTTCTGAAGACCCTCGCTCTCTAACAAATAAAAAATAATAAACCAACAATATACATACCTTCCGTAGATCTGTAATGTCCCACGATGTAAATCCATCTGAAGGGGTTAAATTATTTTACAGCCAGGAGCTCTGCTAATGCAGGTGCTCTTGGCTGCAAAACCCCGGGGAATGAAGCTAAAGTAGGTCAATGACCTATATTTACCTTCATTTGCGGTGAGGCGCCCTCTGCTGGTTGTTCCTCGAGCGTGGGAACTTTCCTAGAAAGCTCCCAGGCTCGAGTTCATATGAGGACAAGCAGCAATTTTTTCCGCCATTTAACCCTTTAATTTAATAGCTAGAACGCCCAAATTTTGCACATACACACTACTAACATTAGTAGTGTGGAATATGCAAAAAAAATGGGGATATGAGATGGTTTACTGTATGTAAACCATGTCTCATATGTCGGGTTTAGGAAGGAGATAGCAAAAGCCAGCAATTGAATTACCGGCTTTAAAGCTATCTCGCGCTGTATGAAATCTTAATATATATACATATATGTGTCTACCGACATATATATATATATATATATATATATATATATATATATATATATATATATATATACAGTATATATATATATTTTTTTTTAACACATGGATCCCTTGTATATCTTTATATGTCGGTTTTGTAAGCCTGCGAGAAAAACACGCAGTACGGATGCCATACGGATTACATACGGAGGATGCCATGCGCAAAATACGCTGACACACCCTGCCTACGGAGGAGCTACAGACCACTATTTTGGGGACTTTTCAGCGTATTACAGCCATAATATACGGACCGTATTGTCTTACGCCGAGCGTGACGCCGGCCAAAGACATGAACAGTCTATAATTTTAAGGGTAGATTAATTTTAACATTGAGAGTTAGAATATCAAAAATAAAATCCAGAAAATCACATTGTAAATCCGCATCAACTTATGTTTGGTAACAACTGCAGAACCCAAACCAAGAATAATATTACAATCTTCACCATCAATATCAGGAATATCATCATTCTACTTCTACCAAACTTCCTTATTATATGGCCATAGAAACTACATGGTTTTGGAAGATTTGCATCCTGAGCCCAATGATCTTAAACAGACTTGGGCAAAGTGTGGCCAGCGGGCCACATCCGGCCCTTTGGCTGTTTCAGTCTGAGACCGAGACAGCTGACAGAGAGGCTGGAAAACAGAGGTCCACGGGCATCGTGCTGCACAAGGAGAGGCTATGGGGGCCTCGCGCGGCACATCGGGAGGCTGTGTGGGGCTTGTGCTGTATATAGGGAGGCTGTGTGGGGCTCATGCAGTATATGGGGAGGCTTTGTGGGCCTCATGCTGTATATAGTGAGGCTGTGTGGGGCTCATGCAGTATATAGGGAGGCTGTGTGGGGCTCATGCAGTATATATAGTGAGGCTGTGTGGGGCTCATGCTGTATATATAGTGAGGCTGTGTGGGGCTCATGCAGTATATATAGTGAGGCTGTGTGGGGCTCATGCAGTATATATAGTGAGGCTGTGTGGGGCTCATGCTGTATATAGTGAGGCTGTGTAGGGCTCATGCAGTATATAGGGAGTCTGTGTGGGGATCATGCAGTGTATAGGGAGGCTGTGTGGGGCTCATGCAGTATATATAGGGAGGCTGTGTGGGGCTCATGCAGTATATAGTGAGGCTGTGTGGGGCTCATGCATTATATAGGGAGGCTGTGTGGGGCTCATGCAGGATATAGGGAGGCTGTGTGGGGCTCATGCAGTATATAGGGAGGCTGTGTGGGGCTCATGCAGTATATGGGGAGGCTGTGTGGGGCTCATGCTGTATATAGTGAGGCTGTGTGGGGCTCATGCAGTATATATAGGGAGGCTGTGTGGGGCTCATGCAGTATATAGTGAGGCTGTGTGGGGCTCATGCAGTATATATAGGGAGGCTGTGGGGCTCATGCTGTATATGGGGAGGCTGTGTGGGGCTCATGCTGTATATAGTGAGGCTGTGTGGGGCTCATGCAGTATATATAGGGAGGCTGTGTGGGGCTCATGCTGTATATAGTGAGGCTGTGGGGCTCATGCAGTATATATAGGGAGGCTGTGTGGGGCTCATGCTGTATATAGTGAGGCTGTGTGGGGCACATGCAGTATATATAGGGAGGCTGTGTGGGGCTCATGCAGTATATAGTGAGGCTGTGTGGGGCTCATGCAGTATATATAGGGAGGCTGTGTGGGGCTCATGCAGTATATAGTGAGGCTGTGTGGGGCTCATGCAGTATATAGTGAGGCTGTGTGGGGCTCATGCTGTATATATAGTGAGGCTGTGTCGGGCTCATGCTGTATATAGTGAGGCTGTGTGGGGCTCATGCTGTATATATAGGGAGGCTGTGTGGGGCTCATGCTGTATATATAGGGAGACTGTGTGGGGCTCATGCAGCATATATAAGGAGGCTGTGTGGGGCTCATGCAGTATATAGGGAGGCTGTGTGGGGCTCATGCAGTATATAGGGAGGCTGTGTGGGACTCATGCTGTATATGGGGAGGCAGTGTGGGGCTCATGCAGTATATAGGGAGGCTGTGTGGGACTCATGCTGTATATGGGTAGGCTGTGTGGGGCTCATGCTGTATATAGGGAGGCTGTGTGGGGCTCATGCAGTATATAGGGAGGCTGTGTGGGACTCATGCTGTATATGGGTAGGCTGTGGGGCTCATGCAGTATATAGGGAGGCTGTGTGCGGCTCATGCAGTATATAGGGAGGCTGTGTGGGGCTCATGCTGTATATAGGGAGGCTGTGTGTGGCTCATGCTGTATATAGGGAGGCTGTGTGGGGCTCATGCTGTATATAGGGAGGCTGTGTGGGGCTCATGCTGTATATAGGGAGGCTGTGTGGGGCTCATGCTGTATATAGGGAGGCTGTGTGCGGCTCATGCAGTATATATAGTGAGGCTGTGTGGGGCTCATGCTGTATATAGGGAGGCTGTGTGGGGCTCATGCAGTGTATAGTGAGGCTGTGTGGGGCTCATGCAGTATATAGGGAGGCTGTGTGGGGCTCATGCAGTACATAGGGAGGCTGTGTGGGGCTCATGCTGTATATAGTGAGACTGTGTGGGGCTCATGCAGTATATATAGGGAGACTGTGTGGGGCTCATGCAGCGTATATAGGGAGGCTGTGTGGAGCTCATGCAGTATATAGGGAGGCTGTGTGGGGCTCATGCTGTATATAGGGAGGCTGTGTGGGGCTCATGCTGTATATGGGGAGGCTGTGTGGGGCTCATGCTGTATATAGGGAGGCTGTGTGGGGCTCATGCAGTATATAGGGAGGCAGTGTGGGGCTCATGCAGTATATATAAGGAGGCTGTGTGGGGCTCATGCTGTATATAAGGAGGCTGTGTGGGGCTCATGCTGTATATAGGGAGGCTGCGTGGGGCTCATGCAGTATATAGGGAGGCTGTGTGGGGCTCATGCAGTATATAGGGAGGCTGTGTGGGGCTCATGCTGTATATAGGGAGGCTGTGGGGCTCATGCAGTATATAGTGAGGCTGTGTGGGGCTCATGCAGTATATAGGGAGGCTGTGTGGGGCTCATGCTGTATATATATATATATATAGGGAGACTGTGTGGGGCTCATGCAGTATATAGGGAGGCTGTGTGTGGCTAATGCAGTACATAGGGAGGCTGTGTGGGGCTCATGCAGTATATAGGGAGGCTGTGTGGAGTTCATGCTGAATAGAGGGAGGCTGTGTGGGGCTCATGCTGTATATAGGGAGGCTGTGTGGGGCTCATGCAGTATATAGGGAGGCTGTGTGGGGCTCATGCAGTATATAGGGAGGCTGTGTGGGTGTCATGCTGTATATAGGGAGGCTGTGTGTGGCTCATCCAGTATATATAGAGAGGCTGTGTGGGGCTCATGCTGTATATAGGGAGGCTGTGTGGGGCTCATCCAGTATATATAGGGTGGCTGTGTGGGGCTCATGCAGTATATATAGGGAGGCTGTGTGGGGCTCATGCTGTATATAGGGAGGCTGTGTGGTGCTCATGCAGTATATAGGGAGGCTGTGTGGGGCTCATGCAGTATATGGGGAGGCTGTGTGGGGCTCATGCAGTATATAGGGAGGCTGTGTGGGGCTCATGCAGTATATAGGGAGGCTGTGTGGGGCTCATGCAGTATATAGGGAGGCTGTGTGTGGCTAATGCAGTACATAGGGAGGCTGTGTGGGGCTCATGCAGTATATAGGGAGGCTGTGTGGAGTTCATGCTGAATAGAGGGAGGCTGTGTGGGGCTCATGCTGTATATAGGGAGGCTGTGTGGGGCTCATGCAGTATATAGGGAGGCTGTGTGGGGCTCATGCAGTATATAGGGAGGCTGTGTGGGGCTCATGCTGTATATATAGTGAGGCTGTGTGGGGCTCATGCAGTATATAGGGAGGCTGTGTGGGGCTCATGCAGTATATATAGGGAGGCTGTGTGGGGTTCATGCAGTATATGGGGAGGCTGTGTGGGGCTCATGCAGTATATAGGGAGGCTGTATGGGGTTCATGCTGTATATAGGGAGGCTGTGTGGGGCTTATGTAGTATATATAGGGAGGCTGTGTGTGGCTAATGCAGTATATAGGGAGGCTGTGTGGGGCTCATGCAGTATATAGGGAGGCTGTGTGGGGCTCATGCAGTATGTAGGGAGGCTGTGTGGGGCTCATGCTGTATATGGGGAGGCTGTGTGTGGCTAATGCAGTATATAGGGAGGCTGTGTGGGGCTAATGCAGTTTATAGGGAGGCTGTGTGGGGCTATTGCAGTATATAGGGAGGCTGTGTGGGGCTCATGCAGTATATAGGGAGGCTGTGTGGCTAATGCAGTATATAGGGCGGCTGTGTGGGGCTCATGCAATATATATAGGGAGGCTGTGTGGGGCTCATGCAGTGTATATACTGAGGCTGTGTGGTGCTTGTGCTGTATATAGGGAGGCTGTGTGGGGCTCATGCAGTGTATATACTGAGGCTGTGTGGTGCTTGTGCTGTATATAGGGAGGCTGTGTGGGACTTGTGCAGTATATAGGAAGGCTGTGGATGGTTCATACAGTGTATATAGGGAGGCGGTGTGTGTGGTTCATGCATTATATATAGGGAGGCTGTGTGGGGCTCATGCAGTATATTGGGAGGCTGTGTGTGGTTCATGCATTATATATAGGGAGGCTGTGTGTGTTTCATACAGTGTATATAGGGATGCTGTGTGGGGCTTGTGCTGTATATAGGGAGGCTGTGTGGGCTCATTCAGTATATAGGGAGGCTGTGTGGGGTTTGTTCTGTATATGGGGAGGCTGTGTGGGGCTCATGCAGTATATAGGGAGGCTGTGTTGGGCTTGTGCTGTATATGGGGAGGCTGTGTGGGGCTCATTCAGTATATAGGGAGGCTGTGTGGGGCTCGTTCTGTATATGGGGAGGCTGTGTGGGGCTCATGCAGTATATGTAGGGAGGCTATGTGGGGCTCATGAAGTATATAGGGAGGCTGTGTGGGGCTCATGCAGTATATATACGGAATTTGTGTGGGGCTCATGCAGTATATATAGGGAGGCTGTGTGGTGCTCATGCTGTATATAGGGAGGCTGTGTGGGGCTCATGCTCTATATAGGGTGGCTGTTTGGGGGCTCTTACAATATATAAGGGGGGCTTATACGATATACAGAAGGCTCTGTACTTGGGTTCTAATGATATTTAGGACGAAGTCAGAATACTTACCTTATATACTTGAGTATAAGCCGAGGCACCTAATTTTGCCACAAAAAACTGGCAAAACTTATTGACTCGAGTATAAGCCTAGTGTGTGAAATGCAGCAGCTACTGATAAATTTCAAAAATAAAAATAGTTACCAATAAAACTAAAATGAATTGAGACATCAGTAGGTTAAATATTTTTGAGTATCCCTATTGAATCAGGAGCCCCATAAGATGCTCCATACAAAATATGCCCCATATAATGCTCCAAAAAGTTCATGATGGGCCCCATAAGATGCTCTATACAAAAATATGACCCATATAATGCTCCATAAAGGTTAATGATGGCCCCATAAGATGCTCCATACAAAAATATGCCACATATAGTGCTGCACAATGGTTAATGATGGCCCCATAAGATGCTCCATATTAAAATATGCCCCATATAATGCTGCTGCTGCGATTAAAAAAACAAAAAATGACATACTCACCTCTCGTCGCTGCCTGCTGCTCCTCAGCATCGCCGGCGCTCTGCAGTGACTGTTCAGGCAGAAGGCGCACACTGACCTGAACGTCGCAGCTAGAGGACCCGGAAGACATTACTTTAATGAGCCGTACCATGTGACCGCTCAGCACAGGAAGGGAAACAGTAAGAGAGATGCAGGGACTTAAATGTAGCGATGACTTTTTGGAAGTGTGACCTGAGCGTAAGTGTGAACGGCGGTAAGTGTGACTTGTGATTCAGTGACTTTGGATTCAGGGAGTTTCCAAAGGAGGAATTACTGAATTGCTGTCTGTATTGTATTTTATTAATACTTTGCATTTCTTTTTTATTTAACGGTTCTGTCTGGTGCAATCCCCATTAGGAAATGTGCTCCACTATTGCTAATGCCATCCAGTGCACATCTTGCTACATGTATGCAGTCCTTGATCAGCCTGTCGAGGGCGCATACTGCTGTGCGAGATATGAGCACGTTGTGCATTTGGAAGCCCAGATACTGGTTCTAAATATGCAGCTGGCAACACTGAGATCCATTGACAATATGGAAAGGAGTCTTCTGCTCACTGAGCAGACGCTCAATGGGATAGATGAAGCCCCCCGATGGTAGGATGGAGCCGTAGGACAGCGGAGTAGCAAGCTGTGTGACAGTTAGAGGGCCGGGTAGAGGGAAAAGTGCCAGGGAGGCTAGTCCTGATCTGGTACACCCCAATAAGTTTGCTAAGTTGGCAGACGAGGGGGGTGCCAGTACAGGGGTGGCACTGCTGCAGCCAGGCATGTCCTCTGAAAGCCGGAGGAGTAACTGCTCCAGTAAGGAGGGAAATAGGAGAGCAGGGCAGGCCAGACAGGTGCTGGTAGAGGGGGACTCAATTATTAGGGGAACAGATAGGGCAATCTGTCACAAAGACAGGGATCGTCGAATGGTGTGCTGCCTACCTGGCGCTCGAGTCCGACACATCGCTGATCGGGTGGACAGATTACTGGGTGGGGTTGGTGAGGACTCAGCGGTCATGGTGCACATTGGCACAAATGACAAAGTTAGAGGTAGGTGAAAGGTCCTTAAAAACGACTTCAGGGAATTAGGCTGCAAGCTGAAAGCAAGGACCTCCAACGTGGTATTTTCCGAAATACTGCCTGTACCACGTGTCACGCCAGAGAGGCAACAGGAGATTAGGGAGGTTAATAAGTGGCTCAAGAATTGATATAGGAAGGAGGGGTTTGGGTTCCTGCAGAACTGGGCCAACTTCTCAGTTGGCTACAGGCTCTACGCTAGGGACGGGCTGCACCTCAATGGGGAGGGTGCAGCTGTTCTGGGGGAGAAAATGGCTAGAAGGTTGGAGGAGTGTTTAAACTAGGGATTGGGGGGGGGGGGGGGTATTAATTTTATAGGAGGGGAAGATAGTGCAGATAGAGACCTGGGCACAAATAAGGAAGATAGGGGTGGCGGAGGCATGGGGGGTGGGGTTAGAACAATTAATAATTTAAGAAAGAATAGAGGTGCAGAGAGATACATAAAGTGTATGTATACTAATGCCAGAAGTCTCGCCAACAAAATGGATGAATTAGAACTAATGTTGTTGGAGCATAATTATGACATGGTGGGGATAGCTGAAACATGGCTGGATGAGAGCCATGACTGGGCTGTTAACTTGCAGGGCTTTAGTCTGTTCAGAAATGACCGAATGGATAAGCGAGGGGGAGGGGTGTGTCTATATGTAAAATTTTCCTTAAAACCCATCCTGCGTGATAATATAGGTGAATCTAATGAAAATGTAGAATCCCTGTGGGTGGAGATAAGGGGAGGGGGAAAAAATAATAAATTACTGATAGGGGTTTGTTATAAATCTCCAAAAATAATGGAAGCAACGGATATCCTCGTAAAGCAAATAGATGAAGGTGCGACTCAAGGAGAAGTCATTATTATGGAGGACTTCAACTACCCTGAAATAGATTGGGGAACAGAAACCTGCAGTTCCAGCACAGGTAATCGGTTTTTGACAACTATGAGAGACAATTACCTTTCACAACTGGTTCAGGACCCAACAAGGGGGGCACTGCTAGAACTATTATTAACCAACAAGCCAGACCGCATATCTATATATATAATTGCCTAAGGTTTTTTCCGTCTGTCTGTCTGTCCTGGAAATCCCGCGTCTCTGATTGGTCGATGCCGCCAGGCCCCGACCAATCAGCGACGGGCACAGTATCGACGTAGAAATCCCGCGTCTCTGATTGGTCGAGGCCGCCAGGCCTCGACCAATCAGCGACGGGCATAGCGACGATGATGTCATAAAGGACGTAGACATCCCACGTTTCTGATTCGGTGACGGGCACAGTATCGACATAGATGTCATAATGGTTGCCATGGCGACGATGATGTCATAAAGGTTGCCTTGACCAATCAGCGACGGGCACAATCTGCCGCGAATTCTGGAATCATCATTGTCCATATACTATGGGGACATGCATATTCTAGAATACCCGATGCGTTAGAATCGGGCCACAATCTAGAGGATCTTGGTGCAATTAACTGGGACGATATCCTGAGACATAAAAATATACAAAGAAAATGGGAGACGTTTATTAGCATCCTGGATAGGACCTGTGCACAGTATATACCGTATGGGAATAAACATACTAGAAATAGGAGGAAACCAATATGGCTAAATAAGTGACAAAAAGAAAGCATTTAGAGAATTAAAGGAAGTAGGTAGTGATGAGCCATTAAATAAATACAGAAAATTAAATAAATTCTGTAAAAAGCAAATCAAGGCAGCAAAGATTGAGACAGAGAGACTCATTGCCAGAGAGAGTAAAAATAATCCCAAAATATTCTTTAACTACGTAAATAGTAAGAAACTAAAAAATGATAGTGATGGCCCCCTTAAAAATAGTCTGGGTGAAAGGGTGGATGAGGATGAGGAAAAAGACAATATGCTAAATGACTTTTTTTCATCAGTATTTACACAAGAAAATCCCAAGGCAGACAAAATGACTAGTGATAAAAATTCCCCATTAAATGTCTCCTGCTTAACCCAGCAGGAAGTACGGCAGCATCTAAAAATCACTAAAATTTACAAATCTCCGGGCCCGGATGGGAGACACCCCAGAGTACTGCAGGAATTAAGTACAGTCATTGATAGACCATTATTTTTAATCTTTGACCCCTTAGCGACCGCCGATACGCCTTTTAACGGCGGCCGCTAAGGGTACTTAAACCACAGCGCCGTTAATTAACGCCGCTGTGGAAAAAGTAAATAGCGCCCCCCAGAGTCGGATTTTCTCCGGGGTCTCGGCTGCCGGGGGTAGCCGAGACCCCAGAGAACATAATTCGGGGGGGTTTTAACCCACCCCGCATTTGCGATCGCCGGTAATTAACCGTTTACCGGCGATCGCAAAAAAAAACAAAAACGCGATCTCTTTTTAATTTCTCTATCCTCCGATGTGATTGCACATCGGAGGATAGAGAAAAGGGGTCCCAGGTAGCCCCCCAATACTTACCTATCTCCCCCGATGCTCCTCGTGGCTCCCGATGGGCGCCGCCATCTTGAAAATGACGCCCGCCGGCCGACCCCGCGAGAATCTTTGGGGTCTCGGCTGCCAGGGGTAGCCGAGACCCCAAAGAGCATGATCGGGATCGGTTTTAGCGACCCCTGTTTTGCGATCGCCGGTAATTAACTGTTTACCGACGACCGCAAAAAAAAAAGCTAAGTGTAATTCTCTGTCCTCTGATGTGATCGCACATCAGAGGACAGAGAAATAGGGGGATTCGGGTACCCTAGCATACTCACCTATGTCCCTGGATCCTCCTGCTGCTCTTCCTGGCCGCCGGCATCTTCTGAGCAAAAGAAAATGGCGGGCGCATGTGCAGTGCGCCCGCCATCTGTCTCCATCTGCCGGCCGGCAGGAGAAGAGCGGTTGGGGCTAAAATTAGGGGAAGGGTTAGGGGTAGGGCTAGGGTTAGGGCTAAATTTAGGGTTAGGGTTGGGGCTAAATTTAGAGTTAGGGTTGGCGCTAAATTTAGGGTTAGGCTTCTTTCACACTTACATCGGTACGGGGCCGTCGCAATGCGTCGGCCCGACATACCGACGCACGTTGTGAAAATTGTGCAGAACGTGGGCAGCGGATGTAGTTTTTCAACGCATCCGCTGCCCAATCTATGTCCTGGGGAGGAGGGGGCGGAGTTACGGCCACGCATGCGCGGTCAGAAATGGCGGATGCGACGTACAAAAAAAGTTACATTGAACGTTTTTTTGTGCTGACGGTCCGCCAAAACACTGATCCAGTGCACTACGGACGCGACGTGTGGCCATCCGTCACGATTCGTCGGCAATACAAGTCTATGGGCAAAAAACGCATCCTGCGGGCACATTTGCAGGATCTGTTTCTTGTCCAAAATGACGGATTACAACGGATTCCAAATGACGCAAGTGTGAAAGTAGCCTTAGGGCTAGGGTTAGGGTTGGGGCTAAAGTTAGGGTTAGAGTTGGGATTAGGGTTAGGGTTTGGATTAGGGTTGGTATTAGGGTTAAGGTTGGCATTAGGGTTACGCTTGGGATTAGGGTTAGGTTTGGGATTAGGGTTAAGGATAGGGTTGTGATTAGGGGTGTATTGGGATTAGGGTTAGGTTTGAGGTTAGTGTTGAGATTAGGATTTGGGGTGTGTTGGATTTAGGGTTTTGATTAGGGTTATGGTTAGGGTTGACATTAGGGTTGTTTTGGGGTAAGGGTTGGGATTATCGTTAGGGTTAGTGATTAGGATTATGGATCGGGTTGGGATTAGGGTTAGGGGTGTGTTGGAGTTGGGTTGGAGCTAGAATTGGGGGGTTTCCACTGTTTAGGTACATCAGGGGGTCTCCAAACACGACAGCCAATTTTGCGCTCAAAAAGTCAAATGGTGCTCCCTCCCTTCTGAGCTTTGCCGTGCGCCCAAACAGTGGGTTACCCCCACATATTTGGCATCAGCATAATCGGGATAAATTGGACAAAAACTTCTGGGGTCCAATTTCTCTTGTTACCCTTGTGAAAATAAAAACTTGGGGGCTACAAAATCCTTTTTGTGGAAAAATATATATATATTTTTTTATGACTCTGCATTATAAACTTCTGTGAAGCACTTGGGCATTCAAAGTTCTCACCACACATCTATATAAGTTCCTTGGGGGTCTAGTTTCCAAAACGGGGTCACTTGTGGGGGGTTACTACTGTTTAGGTACATCAGGGGCTCTGCAAATGCAACATAACGCCCACAGACCATTCTATCTAAGTCTGCATTCCAAAACGGCGCTCCTTCCCTTCCGAGCTCTGCCGTGCGCCCAAACAGTGGTTTACCCCCACATATGGGGCATCAGCGTACTCGGGATAAATTGTGCAACAACTATTGCAGTCCAATTTCTCCTGTTACCCTTGTGAAAATAAAAACTTGGGGGCTACAATATCTTTTTTGTGAAAAAAAAAAATATTTTTTATTTTCACGACTCTGCATTCTAAACTTCTGTGAAGCACTTGGGCATTCAAAGTTCTCACCACACATCTAGATAAGTTCCTTGATGGTCTAGTTTCCAAAATGGGGTCACTTGTGGAGGGTTTCTACTGGTTAGGTACATCAGGGGCTCTGCAAACGCAACATAATGCCCGCAGACCATTCTATCAAAGTCTGCATTCCAAAACGGCGCTCCTTCCTTCCAAGCTCTGCCGTGCGCCCAAACAGTGGTTTACCCCCACATATGGGGTACCAGCATACTCAGGACAAATTGGATAACAACTTTTGGGGTCCAATTTCTCTTGTTACCCTTGTGAAAATAAAAACTTGGGGGCTAAAAAATCTTTTTTGTGGAAAAAAAATATATTTTTTATTTTCACGACTCTGCATTATAAACTTCTGTGAAGCACTTGGGCGTTCAAAGTTCTCACCACACATCTAGATAAGTTCCATGGGGGGTCTAGTTTCCAAAATGGGGTCACTTGTGGGGGATTTCTACTGTTTAGGCACATCAGGGGCTCTCCAAACGTGACATGGCGTCCAATCTCAATTCCAGCCAATTCTACATTGAAAAAGTAAAACGGCACTCCTTCTCTTCCAAGCTCTGCGGTGCGCCCAAACAGTGGTTTACCCCCACATATTGAGTATCAGCGTACTCAGGAGAAATGGCACAACAACTTTTGTGGTCTAATTTTTCCTTTTACCCTTGTGAAAATAAAAATTTGTGGGCAAAAAGATCATTTTTGTAGAAAAAAATGCGATTTTTTTTTTCACGGCTCTACATTGTAAACTTCTGTGAAGCACATGGGGGTTCAAAGTGCTCACCACACATCTAGATAAGTTCCTTAAGGGGTCTAGTTTCCAAAATGGGGTCAATTGTGGGGGATTTCTACTGTTTAGGCACATCAGGGGCTCTCCAAACGCGACATGGCGTCCAATCTCAATTCCAGCCAATTCTACATTGAAAAAGTAAAACGGCGCTCCTTCACTTCTAAGTTCTGTGGTGCGGCCAAAAAGTGGTTTACCCCTACATATGGGGTATTGGCGTATTCAGGAGAAATTGTGTAACAAAATTTATGGTTACATTTCTGTTTTTACACTTGTGAAAAAAAAAATGGTTCTGAATTAAGATGTTTGCAAAAAAAAGTTAAATGTTCATTTTTTCCTTCCACATTGTTTCAGTTCCTGTGAAGCACGTAAAGGGTTAATAAACTTCTTGAATGTGGTTTTGAGAACCTTGAGGGGTGTAGTTTTTAGAATGGTGTCACACTTCATTATTTTCTATCATATAGACCCCTCAAAATGACTTCACATGTGATGTGGTCCCTAAAAAAAATGGTGTTAACCCTTATAACTCCCTAACAAAAAAAAATTTTGCTTCCAAAATTGTGCTGATGTAAAGTAGACATGTAGGAAATGTTATTTATTAACTATTTTTCGTGACATATCTCTCTGATTTAAGGGCATAAAAATACAAAGTTTGAAAATTGCAAAATTTTAAAAATTTTCGCCATATTTCCGTTTTTTTCATAAACAATCGCAAGTAATATCGAAGAAATGTTACCACTAACATGAAGTACAATATGTCACGAAAAAACAACAATCTCAGAATCAGCGGGATCTATTGAAGCGTTCCAGAGTTATAACCTCATAAAGTGACAGTGGTCAGAATTGCAAAAATTGGCCCGGTCATTAAGTACCAAATTGGCTCTGTCACTAAGGGGTTAAAGACTCCATAATAACAGGGTCTGTACGACAGGACTGGCGTATAGCAAATGTGGTGCCAATATTCAAAAAGGGGACAAAAACTGAACTCGGTAACTATAGGCCAGTAAGCTTAACCTCTACTGTGCGTAAAATCCTGGAGGGCATTCTAAGGGATGCTATACTGAAGCATCTGAAGAGGAATAACCTCATGACCCAGTATCAGCACGGGTTTACTAGGGACCACTCATGTCAGACTAATCTGATCAGCTTCTATGAAGAGGTAAGTTCCGGACTGGACCAAGGGAACCCAGTGGACGTAGCGTATATGGTTTTTCAAAAGCTTTTAATACGGTGCCACACAAAAGGTTGATACATAAAATGAGAATAATGGGGATAGGGGAAAATATGTGGAAGTGGGTTAAGAGCTGGCTCAGTGATAGGAAACAAAAGGTGGTTATTAATGGAGCACACTCGGACTGGGTCGCGGTTAGCAGTGGGGTACCACAGGGGTCAATATTGGGCCCTCTTCTTTTTAACATTTATTAACCCCTTTCTGACCTTAGACGTACTATCCCGTTGAGGTGCCCTGGGCGTATCTGACCCTCGATGGGATAGTACGTCATATGCGATCGGCAGCGCTCACGGGGGGAGCGCCGCCGATCGCGGCCGGGTGTCAGCTGCTTATCGCAGTTGACATCCGGCACTATGTGCCAGGAGCGGTCACGGACCGCCCCCGGCACATTAACCCCCAGCACACCGCGATCAAAGATGATCGCGATGTGCCGGCGGTGCAGGGAAGCATCGCGCAGGGAGGGGGCTCCCTGCGGGCTTCTCTGAGCCCCCCGCAGCAACGCGATGTGATCGCGTTGCTGCGAGGGTCTTACCTCCCTCCCTGCTTGCTCCAGGCCCAGATCCAAGATGGCTGCGGATCCGGGTCCTGCAGGGAGGAAGGTGGCTTCACAGAGCCTGCTCAGAGCAGGCACTGTGAAGCCTGCAGTGCTGCATGTCAGATCGGTGATCTGACAGAGTGCTATGCAAACTGTCAGATCATTGATCTGTAATGTCCCCCCCTGGGACAAAATATAAAAGAAAAAAAAATTTTTTTCCAAATGTGTAAAAAAAAATAAAAAAAAATATTCCTAAATAATGAAAAAATATATATATATTATTCCCATAAATACATTTCTTCATCTAAATAAAAAAAAAACAATAAAAGTATACATATTTAGTATCGCCGCGTCCGTAACGACCCGACCTATAAAACTGGCCCACTAGTTAACCCCTTCAGTAAACACCGTAAGAAAAATAAACGAGGCAAAAAACCGCTTTATTATCATACCGCCGAACAAAAAGTGGAATAACACGCGATCAAAAATACAGATATAAATAACCATGGTACCGCTGAAAACGTCATCTTGTCCCGCAAAAAACGAGTCGCCATACAGCATCATCAGCAAAAAATAAAAAAGTTATAGTCCTGAGAATAAAGCGATGCAAAAATAATTATTTTTTCTGTAAAATAGTTTTTATCGTATAAAAGCGCCAAAACATAAAAAAATGACATCAATGAGGTGTCGCTGTAATCGTACTGACCCGAAGAATAAAACTGCTTTATCAATTTTACCAAACGCGGAACAGTATAAACTCCTCCCCCAAAAGAAATTCATGAATAGCTGGTTTTTGGTCATTCTTCCTCACAAAAATCGGAATAAAAAGCGATCAAAAATGTCACGTGCCCGAAAATGTTACCAATAAAAACGTCAACTCGTCCCGCAAAAAACAAGACCTCACATGACTCTGTGGACCAAAATATGGAAAAATTATAGCTCTCAAAATGTGGTAACGCAAAAAATATTTTTTGCAATAAAAAGCGTCTTTCAGTGTGACGGCTGCCAATCATAAAAATACGCTAAAAAACTCGCTATAAAAGTAAATCAAACCCCTCTTCATCACCCCCTTAGTTAGGGAAAAATTAAAAAAATGTATTTATTTCCATTTTCCCATTAGGGTTAGGGCTAGGGTTAGGGCTAGGTTTGGGGCTACAGTTAGGGTTGGAGCTAAAGTTAGGGTTAGGGTTTAGATTACATTTACAGTTGGGAATAGGGTTGGTATTAGGGTTAGGGGTGTGTCAGGATTAGAGGTGTCGTTAGGGTTACCGTTGGAATTAGTGTTAGGGGTGTGTTTGGATTAGGGTTTCAGTTATAATTGGGGGGGTGTTTAGGCACATCAGGGGCTCTCCAAACACAACATGGCGTCCGATCTCAATTCCAGCCAATTCTGCGTTTAAAAAGTAAAACAGTGCTCCTTCCTTTCCAAGCTCTCTCGTGTGCCCAAACAGGGGTTTACCCCAACATATGGGGTATCAGCGTACTCATGACAAATAGGACAACAACTTTTGGGGTCCAATTTCTCCTGTTACCCTTGGGAAAATAAAAAACTGGGGGCTAAAAAATAATTTTTGTGGGAAAAAAAAAGATTTTTTATTTTCACGGCTCTGCGTTATAAACTGTAGTGAAACACTTGGGGGTTCAAAGTTCTCACAACACATCTAGATGAGTTCCCTGGGGGGTCTAGATTCCAATATGGGGTCACTTGTAGGGGGTTTCTACTGTTTAGGTACATTAGGGGCTCTGCAAACGCAATGTGATGCCTGCAGACTATTCCATCTAAGGCTGCATTCCAAATGGCACTCCTTCCCTTCCGAGCCCTCCCATGCGCCCAAACAGTGGTTCCCCCCACATATGGGGTATCGGCGTACTCAGGACAAATTGTACAACAACTTTTGTGGTCCAATTTCTTTTCTTACCTTTGGGAAAATAAAAAATTGGGGGCGAAAAGATAATTTTTGTGGAAAAAATTATTTTTTATTTTTACGTTTCTGCATTATAAACTTCTGTGAAGCACTTGGTGGGTCAAAGTGCTCACCACACCTCTAGATAAGTTCCTTAGGGGGTCTACTTTCCAAAATGGTGTCACTTGTGGGGGGTTTCAATGTTTAGGCACATCAGTGGCTCTCCAAACGCAACATGGTGTCCCATCTCGATTCCAGTCAATTTTGCATTGAAAAGTCAAATGGCGCTCCTTTGCTTCCGAGCTCTGTCATGCGCCCAAACAGTGGTTTACCCCCACATATGGGGTATCGGTGTACTCAGGACAAATTGTACAACAACTTTTGGGGTCCATTTTCTCCTGTTACCCTTGGTAAAATAAGCTCACAAATAATGAATAACGAAAGGGAAATAACAGCTTACAAAGAGAAAAAACCCCCCATAAAAAAGATACTTTATTAAATAACACAAAATAGAACAAAACCCCAAAAAGACAAGAAAGCCCTAAATACTCGGGCAATCCACCAAGGGAGAAAAAATTCTACCCACCTAGATAGTCTATTGGTAGGCTGGAAGACTATATAAAATAGGACCAATGTATACACTGATAATATACTGGTGGTACAAACGTGTGTTAACCTACATCAAATACCAAGGGTGCAAGGATATATGTGAAATTATCCCTACAGTAGATGAAAAAAATATCCCTGAGACTGTACACCTACCTAGATGCGGAGGTTGGCACCCTAGAAGATGAAACGAGAATGGCGCCCCCGCTCGTGCGATGGCTGACCCTAATCTCCTACTATCTCCCTATAAGGAGTAGAGCAGGAAAGAGAGGCCAGATGGCTGATAATGTTCAATGAAGTTTATGTGTTATGTGATTTACTAACACAGTCGGTCCTCCCCTCCAATGTGATGTTAGAAAAAAGGGATAGTACTTATAGATAAACCACGCACATATCACAAATCAAATCTTGGCATACCTAGTAATATGCCCTTATACACAGTACCAAGTGCAACAGAGATCCTATCCTCACCAGTCCCACCACAAATACATAAAAAGCCAAATACAAAACAGGTAAATATGCCGCGCCTAATATCCAAGAGTGTCACCACATATAACCACTCCACATAGCAGTACAAAGAATGTACAATATGCACAAAACGATACTTATCTGCTATGTTCGTATCAAATCAGTAGTGGACAGACCAATCCGGTGACACTTAGGCGGCTACAGGCACATAAACGACTCTCGACGCGTTTCCCCCAACACGGGTTCATCAGGAGAGGTAAGAAGATAACATGGCAGTAGATAACATGGCAGTATGGAATTGTCCAGAAAATAGGGCTGCAAACGCTTACCCGCGGGTTCCACTGAAATAGTCGCGCCAATCACGCTAGCTTCCTGTTTAGAGAACATCCGTCAATACATCCGGTTTACAAGTAACAGGCCAGTGCGGTCAGATAACCAGAATAGAGCGACGCCATTGTACTGGAGCCGACAAACCACTCAGCCAAACGTATCAAACGCTAGAGGCTGCCAGGCCTGAAAACTAGGTGCAGCGCATGCGCAGGCGACAAAAGGCTTTAAACTAGCAGCCGCTACCGCGCACGCGGAAACGAGGCAAAGCGCCCTCCGCACAGTGTAGCAAGATATCAGCGCTACAAAAGAAAAGACCACTGCGCCTGCGCTGACAACCTGAGGACCACAAATAAAGAATATATATACGGTATGTAAACGAGGAAAACACGAAATACATAAAACATAAATAATAATTAAACAGGAAGAAAAGATATAACACTGATGAAACTATGAAAGTAGCAGCTCGATGTGTACACCACAATGTATATATAACACTGACAATTGCCAGCATACGAACCTCATAATGGTGGACCCTATACATAAGCGTGCATAAATCTATAGTAAATAACACCAAATGATAAAGAAAAGAATAAAAATAGAAAACCGGACAAAATACACCGGTAAAACTAGCTAGTGATAATGGACCACTGATTCAAAGAAAGCAGCAATAATTTTGCTGCTCATTAAGACCGTCCGGAACAAGAGTACGTAGTCTAAATATCCATTGACATTCTTTTTGAAGGAGTAGTTTGTCAACATCCCCACCACGTGGGTTACGTCGCACCACCTCAAGTACACAGAAGGAGATAGCTCTATTATCATTAAGAAGAGCTATCCTAACATGCTTGGCCACAGGTGTATCCCGTTTATGTTTTATATCGCCCAGATGTTCACCAATACGTCTCCGCAATTCCCTCTTGGTTTTACCAATGTAATTAAGTGGACACAAACAGGTGGCCATATATATAACCCCTTCAGTTTGACAATTCGCAAAATCCCTCATGCAATAGATCCTAGCCGAGGTGGTACCCTTAAAGACTTTCTCTTTCCTTACCCATGTACAGAACTTACAATCTCCACATCTAAATGTACCACAGGGTTTCCGATCCAACCAGGTACCAGGTGGCTTAGGTTTATCATATAGACTATGAACCAAACGGTCCTTGATAGATCTACCTTTCCTGTATGTGATCATAGGCATAGGTGGGATAAAGTCTTTTAAGTCGGGGTCAGCTCTGAGGATCCCCCAATGTCTATTCAAGATGGTACGTACCCTACTTGATTGATCATCAAACATCCCAATAATCCTAGGGACATCAGGCTCACTCGATTTGGGCAATGGATATAACAAATCATGGCGAGCACATCCTTCCGCATGTCTCCAAGCTCCATCAAGGACCGCTCCTGGGTAACCCCTTTGTCCAAATCTTATCTTACGATCATGGGCCTGCGCAGAAAACTCGTGATTATCGGAGCAATTCCTCCTGATGCGCATAAATTGCCCTTTGGGGATACCTTTACGTAAGGAGCCGGGATGAAAACTATCCCATCTGAGGAGACCATTTGTGGATGTGGGTTTTCTAAAAGTCTTGGTGGAAATCCCACCCCTCCCATTTTTACTAATACTCAGGTCAAGGAAATTAATAGATTTCTCTTGTATCTCTGACGTGAACCTCATGTTGATCTCGTTATTATTAATACACAGGATGAAACGATCAAATTCATCTACTGTCCCGGTCCACAACATGAACACGTCGTCGATAAACCTTGACCAGAATAATATTTTTGAGGACCACCAAGCTTCATCCACAAAAATAATGGTCTCCTCCCACCAGCCCAGGAAGAGGTTAGCATACGATGGGGCACAAGGGCTCCCCATCGCCGTCCCCCTGAGCTGGTGGTAGGTCCTCCCATAGAACAGAAAACAATTATGATTGAGAACAAACGACATAAGTTCAATGACAAGTTTGTTGTGTGGGACACACTGGATGGCTCTTGTATTCAGAAAAAATTCCATCCCCTTGATGCCTGCCCCATGTGGGATGTTACTATATAATGCATCTACATCAATTGATGCTAGATAAGTATCAGTCCCAATATCCATGTCCTCAAGTTTGGTCAATAAATCCATAGTATCCCTCAGATACGAGGGTAAAGAAGTCACAAAGGGGCGAAGGATTTTATCAATATAGATCCCAATATTTTGACCCAGGGAATCCACACCTGATACAATGGGGCGTCCTTTTAAAGGGGCACACCCCTTATGTATCTTAGGGAGGCAGTAAAAGGCAGGCATCAAGAGGGAGAGAAATTCAAACTCCTCCTTGGTAATTAGTCTGAGATCTAATCCTCTCACCAAAATATCCATAAGGACATCAATGTACTGAGGGGTAGGGTCTCTGGTCAAGATTTCATATGTCTCCCTATCATTCAGAACAAGCTGACACATAGACATATATTGGTCATGATTCAATATAACCAGGTTGCCCCCCTTATCGGAGGGCTTAATTACTATTTCCTTATTGTTCTCAAGTTCCGCAAGTGCACACATTTCGGACCTTGTAAGGTTGGGTGGCACACAATCTACCGTGCCTTTCGAGTTGATTTTTAATAGATCCTCCTCCACAACCTTGAGAAATATATCAACGGCATCCAAGCCCCCCATCGGAGGCAACCTGGTATTTTTTCGTTTTAATGACGTAAAGGGCCCCAAGCCTACATCCCGTGCATTCTCCCCCAGCAAATCCGTCAATATATCAACGGTATCCAAGTCCTCAACAGAGATCCCCAGGTCATCACATTTTACTTTATCCCTTTGCAGATGAAATTTATGCCATTTGAGTTTACGTGCGAACAAATTAACATCTTTTACCCAACTAAATGGGTTATACATCGTAGTGGGAACAAAATTAAGGCCCTTAAGTAGCACATTATGTTCATCAAATGATAATTTATAATTACTCAGGTTAATGATTTGGTTCGACCCCACACAGTTTAAACCATTCTGTTTCTCAGTGGATAGCCTGGCGGGGCCCTCTGCTCCAAAAAAGATGAAGATGATAATGAGGCAGCAGGCAGCATAGCTGTTGTCGACAGAGATGATCCATTTATCATGGTGGCCATGTTGTTTCCCTGGATGTCTCCTTGCACGCATGTCCCACCCAGCGCGCCCACCGGGACATTCACATGTGCACTGCGATGTTGCCATCTGCGTTTCTGCCCTCTGCCACGTGCTCTGCCCCTCTGTCTCCATCTCCCTCTTGAGCTAGACCTATCTCTGTCAGAGTTGTCTGTTGCTGATGAGGAGATATCAGTACGATTACCCTGCTGTGGATACAGAAAATTATATGCCCTGTTCTCTTTAAATTCCTTATAGTCTCTTGTAAACTGGTAGTGTTTTCTATCTTTGATATTAGCCTGGAATTTTTCAATGGAGGTTTGTAACAATGACTCCCTCCTTGTGAATTCAGGGTCAGATTTAAACGCCAAAACTTTCTCCACAAGATCTCCTAGTATCTTACTAGTCCGTTCAAAGTTAATTTTTTCCTCCTCAATCAGAATCTTCATGAACCGACACGAGGATGCAATAGATTCCCTCTGCCAGACCTGCATAAACTGAGGGTTAATCAGTCTTGGCGAAGGCGAGATATTGATCCTGAGACCACTTGGTACTATATTATGTTTCAGATAGTTTTCAAGGGCCTTAATTTCCCAAAAAGACTTGATATTGTTTTTATATCCCACAAAAAGATCATTAAACAAATTTTTAATGGATACCGAACCACTAACCCCCGCCGGACTATAATCTGTAGAGAAGGCTAGATTAGCATCCTCAATCCATTGATCAGTGTTTATAGGTCCAGATAAAAAGCCAGCCATTTAGAAATCAAAAATTAGCTCACAAATAATGAATAACGAAAGGGAAATAACAGCTTACAAAGAGAAAAAAAACCCCATAAAAAAGATACTTTATTAAATAACACAAAATAGAACAAAACCCCAAAAAGACAAGAAAGCCCTAAATACTCGGGCAATCCACCAAGGGAGAAAAAATTCTACCCACCTAGATAGTCTATTGGTAGGCTGGAAGACTATATAAAATAGGACCAATGTATACACTGATAATATACTGGTGGTACAAACGTGTGTTAACCTACATCAAATCCCAAGGGTGCAAGGATATATGTGAAATTATCCCTACAGTAGATGAAAAAAATATCCCTGAGAGTGTACACCTACCTAGATGCGGAGGTTGGCACCCTAGAAGATGAAACGAGAATGGCGCCCCCGCTCGTGCGATGGCTGACCCTAATCTCCTACTATCTCCCTATAAGGAGTAGAGCAGGAAAGAGAGGCCTGATGGCTGATAATGTTCAATGAAGTTTATGTGTTATGTGATTTACTAACACAGTCGGTCCTCCCCTCCAATGTGATGTTAGAAAAAAGGGATAGTACTTATAGATAAACCACGCACATATCACAAATCAAATCTTGGCATACCTAGTAATATGCCCTTATACACAGTACCAAGTGCAACAGAGATCCTATCCTCACCAGTCCCACCACAAATACATAAAAAGCCAAATACAAAACAGGTAAATATGCCGCGCCTAATATCCAAGTGTGTCACCACATATAACCACTCCACATAGCAGTACAAAGAATGTACAATATGCACAAAACGATACTTATCTGCTATGTTCGTATCAAATCAGTAGTGGACAGACCAATCCGGTGACACTTAGGCGGCTACAGGCACATAAACGACTCTCGACGCGTTTCCCCCAACACGGGTTCATCAGGAGAGGTAAGAAGATAACATGGCAGTAGATAACATGGCAGTATGGAATTGTCCAGAAAATAGGGCTGCAAACGCTTACCCGCGGGTTCCACTGAAATAGTCGCGCCAATCACGCTAGCTTCCTGTTTAGAGAACATCCGTCAATACATCCGGTTTACAAGTAACAGGCCAATGCGGTCAGATAACCAGAATAGAGCGACGCCATTGTACTGGAGCCGACAAACCACTCAGCCGAACGTATCAAACGCTAGAGGCTGCCAGGCCTGAAAACTAGGTGCAGCGCATGCGCAGGCGACAAAAGGCTTTAAACTAGCAGCCGCTACCGCGCACGCGGAAACGAGGCAAAGCGCCCTCCGCACAGTGTAGCAAGATATCAGCGCTACAAAAGAAAAGACCACTGCGCCTGCGCTGACAACCTGAGGACCACAAATAAAGAATATATATACGGTATGTAAACGAGGAAAACACGAAATACATAAAACATAAATAATAATTAAACAGGAAGAAAAGATATAACACTGATGAAACTATGAAAGTAGCAGCTCGATGTGTACACCACAATGTATATATAACACTGACAATTGCCAGCATACGAACCTCATAATGGTGGACCCTATACATAAGCGTGCATAAATCTATAGTAAATAACACCAAATGATAAAGAAAAGAATAAAAATAGAAAACCGGACAAAATACACCGGTAAAACTAGCTAGTGATAATGGACCACTGATTCAAAGAAAGCAGCAATAATTTTGCTGCTCATTAAGACCGTCCGGAACAAGAGTACGTAGTCTAAATATCCATTGACATTCTTTTTGAAGGAGTAGTTTGTCAACATCCCCACCACGTGGGTTACGTCGCACCACCTCAAGTACACAGAAGGAGATAGCTCTATTATCATTAAGATGAGCTATCCTAACATGCTTGGCCACAGGTGTATCCCGTTTATGTTTTATATCGCCCAGATGTTCACCAATACGTCTCCGCAATTCCCTCTTGGTTTTACCAATGTAATTAAGTGGACACAAACAGGTGGCCATATATATAACCCCTTCAGTTTGACAATTCGCAAAATCCCTCATGCAATAGATCTTAGCCGAGGTGGTACCCTTAAAGACTTTCTCTTTCCTTACCCATGTACAGAACTTACAATCTCCACATCTAAATGTACCACAGGGTTTCCGATCCAACCAGGTACCAGGTGGCTTAGGTTTATCATATAGACTATGAACCAAACGGTCCTTGATAGATCTACCTTTCCTGTATGTGATCATAGGCATAGGTGGGATAAAGTCTTTTAAGTCGGGGTCAGCTCTGAGGATCCCCCAATGTCTATTCAAGATGGTACGTACCCTACTTGATTGATCATCAAACATCCCAATAATCCTAGGGACATCAGGCTCACTCGATTTGGGCAATGGATATAACAAATCATGGCGAGCACATCCTTCCGCATGTCTCCAAGCTCCATCAAGGACCACTCCTGGGTAACCCCTTTGTCCAAATCTTATCTTAAGATCATGGGCCTGCGCAGTAAACTCGTGATTATCGGAGCAATTCCTCCTGATGCGCATAAATTGCCCTTTGGGGATACCTTTACGTAAGGAGCCGGGATGAAAACTATCCCATCTGAGGAGACCATTTGTGGATGTGGGTTTTCTAAAAGTCTTGCACTTGGTACTGTGTATAAGGGCATATTACTAGGTATGCCAAGATTTGATTTGTGATATGTGCGTGGTTTATCTATAAGTACTATCCCTTTTTTCTAACATCACATTGGAGGGGAGGACCGACTGTGTTAGTAAATCACATAACACATAAACTTCATTGAACATTATCAGCCATCTGGCTGAAACCAAGAGGGAATTGCGGAGACGTATTGGTGAACATCTGGGCGATATAAAACATAAACGGGATACACCTGTGGCCAAGCATGTTAGGATAGCTCATCTTAATGATAATAGAGCTATCTCCTTCTGTGTACTTGTGGTGGTGCGACGTAACCCACGTGGTGGGGATGTTGACAAACTACTCCTTCAAAAAGAATGTCAATGGATATTTAGACTACGTACTCTTGTTCCGGACGGTCTTAATGAGCAGCAAAATTATTGCTGCTTTCTTTGAATCAGTGGTCCATTATCACTAGCTAGTTTTACCGGTGTATTTTGTCCGGTTTTCTATTTTTATTCTTTTCTTTATCATTTGGTGTTATTTACTATAGATTTATGCACGCTTATGTATAGGGTCCACCATTATGAGGTTCGTATGCTGGCAATTGTCAGTGTTATATATACATTGTGGTGTACACATCGAGCTGCTACTTTCATAGTTTCATCAGTGTTATATCTTTTCTTCCTGTTTAATTATTATTTATGTTTTATGTATTTCGTGTTTTCCTCGTTTACATACCGTATATATATTCTTTATTTGTGGTCCTCAGGTTGTCAGCGCAGGCGCAGTGGTCTTTTCTTTTGTAGCGCTGATATCTTGCTACACTGTGCGGAGGGCGCTTTGCCTCGTTTGCGCGTGCGCGGTAGCGGCTGCTAGTTTAAAGCCTTTTGTCGCCTGCGCATGCGCTGCACCTAGTTTTCAGGCCTGGCAGCCTCTAGCGTTTGATACGTTCGGCTGAGTGGTTTGTCGGCTCCAGTACAATGGCGTCGCTCTATTCTGGTTATCTGACCGCACTGGCCTGTTACTTGTAAACCGGATGTATTGACGGATGTTCTCTAAACAGGAAGCTAGCGTGATTGGCGCGACTATTTCAGTGGAACCCGCGGGTAAGCGTTTGCAGCCCTATTTTCTGGACAATTCCATACTGCCATGTTATCTACTGCCATGTTATCTTCTTACCTCTCCTGATGAACCCGTGTTGGGGGAAACGCTTCGAGAGTTGTTTATGTGCCTGTAGCCGCCTAAGTGTCACCGGATTGGTCTGTCCACTACTGATTTGATACGAACATAGCAGATAAGTATCGTTTTGTGCATATTGTACATTCTTTGTACTGCTATGTGGAGTGGTTATATGTGGTGACACTCTTGGATATTAGGCGCGGCATATTTACCTGTTTTGTATTTGGCTTTTTATGTATTTGTGGTGGGACTGGTGAGGATAGGATCTCTGTTGCACTTGGTACTGTGTATAAGGGCATATTACTAGGTATGCCAAGATTTGATTTGTGATATGTGCGTGGTTTATCTATAAGTACTATCCCTTTTTTCTAACATCACATTGGAGGGGAGGACCGACTGTGTTAGTAAATCACATAACACATAAACTTCATTGAACATTATCAGCCATCTGGCCTCTCTTTCCTGCTCTACTCCTTATAGGGAGATAGTAGGAGATTAGGGTCAGCCATCGCACGAGCGGGGGCGCCATTCTCGTTTCATCTTCTAGGGTGCCAACCTCCGCATCTAGGTAGGTGTACAGTCTCAGGGATATTTTTTTCATCTACTGTAGGGATAATTTCACATATATCCTTGCACCCTTGGTATTTGATGTAGGTTAACACACGTTTGTACCACCAGTATATTATCAGTGTATACATTGGTCCTATTTTATATAGTCTTCCAGCCTACCAATAGACTATCTAGGTGGGTAGAATTTTTTCTCCCTTGGTGGATTGCCCGAGTATTTAGGGCTTTCTTGTCTTTTTGGGGTTTTGTTCTATTTTGTGTTATTTAATAAAGTATCTTTTTTATGGGGGGGGTTTTCTCTTTGTAAGCCTTGGTAAAATAAAACAAATTGGAGCTGAAGTAAATTTTTTGTGAAAAAAAGTTAAATGTTAATTTTTATTTAAACATTCCAAAAATTCCTGTGAAGCACCAGAAGGGTTAATAAACTTCTTGAATATGGTTTTGAGCACCATGAGGGGTGCAGTTTTTAGAATAGTGTCACACTTGGGTATTTTCTATCATATAGACCCCTCAAAATGACTTCAAATGAGATGTGGTCCCTAAAAAAAAATGGTGTTGTAAAAATGAGAAATTGCTGATCAAATTTTAACCCTTATAACTCCCTAAAAAAAAAAAATTTTGGTTCCAAAATTGTGCTGATGTAAAGTAGACATGTGAGAAATGTTACTTATTAAGTATTTTGTGTGACATATCTCTGTGATTTAATTGCATAAAAATTCAAAGTTGGAAAATTGTGAAATTTTCATAATTTTTGCCAAATTTCATTTTTTTTCACAAATAAACGCAGGTACTATCAAAGAATTTTTACCACTATCATGAAGTACAATATGTTGCGAGAAAATAATGTCAGAATTACTGGGATCCGTTGATATCAAAAAGCTCAGATATCAGGGGTAGTGGATACTTGTTCTTAAGAGTGATGACGTTAAGACGCCTGTAGTCTATGCATGGACGTAAGTCTCCACTCTTCTTCTGCACGAAGAACCCAGCCCCTGCAGGTGACACTGACTTCCTAATGAATCCTCTTGCCAGATTCTCTTGGATGTACTGAGACATTGCCTCCGTCTCCGGGAGAGATAACGGATAGACTCGACCCCGGGGAGGCTCAGCACCAGGCAAGAGGTCAATAGGAAAGTCATAAGGGCGGTGAGGTGGAAGGGTCTCCGCAGCCCTTTTGGAGAACACATCCGCATAGGGCCAATAGTGCTTGGGGAGAGAGGAAAGATCTGTGGGTACCTCTGTTATAGCAACCTGAACGCACTCCCTCTGACATCTACCCTCACAGGATTTACTCCATCACAAAATTCTCCCTGAGGACCACTCTATATGAGGAGAATGATAGCATAGCCATGGTATCCCCAACAGGACCTCATCAATTCCCTCAGGAATGACTAATAGAGAGATAATCTTCTGATGTGATGGAGACACAGAGTGAAGGTAATGGTTTGGTGTGTAATCTGTGAGGGTAGTGTCGACGCATTTACCACTCAAACGGTTACTGGTTTGGCGAGCATGACCAGGGGTATTGCGTGTCAATGGGCGAAAGCGGATGACATAAAATTACCCTCCGCCTCAGAGTCCACGCATAGCTCTACCATAAGAGTGGATGGGCCTATGGTAATTGTCCCCTTGAAGGACAACTTAGAGGCAAATGTCTCCGTGTCTAGTGTACCTCCTCCAACTGCCACTAGACGCTGACGTTTCCCCGACCGCTGAAGACACTTGGAGGCAAGATGTCCTGACTGCTGGCAAACATGACAGACCTTAAGTGCACGAGCGGACCGGGACTTGGACCCTGCCCGTGACACCTCTATGGCCTCATGTGACTCGGGCGCCTGGACCGGAGATTCCAAAGGTCTGGCGAAGGTGGGAGCGAGCCACAACTTCTGCCTACACTGGGCTCGCTCCAACCTTCGCTCATGAAAATGAAGGTCTATGCGAGTTGATACAGCTATGAGCTCTTCCAGTGTGGCGGGAATCTCCCTAGTAGCCAAAGCGTCCTTCACATGGTCAGCCAGCCTCCTCAAAAATACAGGAGTGAGGGCTTTATCTGGTGTGAGAATCAGACTGCACTCAGATGTCATCCGAGTGCAGTCATATTGGAACACCTGGGGTGGACCCGCAGATCCACGACAACGAACCTCCCAAGGGTGAGCTGACCAGGTAGACCACCCCCTATACAGGGAGCGTTAGGGGCAGACCCAAGGGAGACTATTGCCGCAGAAGCTGGAACCCAGAGACGGTAGTAGGAAGTACAAGATAGAGAAGCTAGGCGCAGGACGGACAGAGTGAGACAAGATGAAGTACAGTTAGGTAAGAGCTGGGAACCGGTGAGACCAAAGGAGAACTGCGAAGGGGAAGACACAAAGGAAGCGGGACAGGACAGAGACTCCAGACTACATAGTACGGAGAGGACACTGGGAGGACTGGACTGGACGAGGAGACAAGGAAGCCTGGGAAGGCAGAGAAGCTGAACTAGCTGGACAGAGCGGAGACTCAGAACAGGCAGAGCAAAGACAATGGTGGACCTGAGTCACAGAAGCACAAATGACAGACAGGCAAGGAGTAGAGGAAGGAATCACCTTATATACATGGAGTGCTGGAGGACTTCCAGGTCACGGTCCTCCAGGATCACAGAGAGGAGATACAGAGCGCCTGCAAATCAGAAAGAGGAAGTGCTGGAGTGGGTGGTGCGCACGCGCACCCGACGAGAACCAGAGAGCAGAGAATGAAGGAGAGGACGCACGCCTGCAGGAGGAGCGCGCCGCAGCGGGTAAGAATGAGCGGAAGGAGTGGCCGTGACAGTTGGTCACTCCAACTCAGACGCTAATGTCCGGAAGTGGACGGCAAAATGGCTGACCAGGGTCGAACCCTGAGTCAATGCCAGCAGTTGGAGCGCCGTATCATGGGTGACTTGAGGTCCTACAAAGACCTGTTTCAGAGTGCCCAGAAACCGAGGAACACTCCGCACCACATGATCGTTGCGTTCCCACAGCAGCGTAGCCCACTCCAAAGCTCTGTCTGACAGGAGAGAGATTATGAATCCCACCTTTGCCCGCTCTGTGGGAAAACGTGCAGCCAGGAGCTCAAGATGTATACCACACTGGCTCACGAAACCCCTACAGGACTTTCTGTCCCCAGAGTATTTTTCAGGCAACGGGAGGTGAGGTAAGGTCGGAACAGTGGTGGCAGTGGGTAAAGCTGCTGCAGCCACGCTAACAGCCTGAACACCTATTGCGGTAACATCCACCGCTGAGGTTGTACGCTCGAGAGACGCCAACCGGCCCTCCAGCAGCTGGATGTACCCCTGCAATCGCTGTTCATCCGCCATTACTTAGCCGGATCCTGGCGCTAGTATACTGTTAGGGTTGGTGGAACGCACCGAATATATTTATTAGATGAGACAGATGCGTTCGCAACCCGGGATCCACCGTGCAGGAAAGAACCTGCTGCTAAGTAAGGCGGTGAAGTATATTAGTATAAATGAACTCTGTTACTTCACAGAGCCCGTAGTAAAGAGAACGCAGTGCCCTGTTTAGCTCACAGGGAACACAGCTACTGAGTAGAGCTGACAGTGGTCATGCAGTCCCAACAAACACGCTGCTCCTCTCTGGTGGAGCCGGAATTCTAATGGCTATTAGCCAGCCCTGAATTCACTCAGGAGAAACTCCTCGCCGGAGGTGCCAGCATTCTAGGGGCTTATTTCAGCTGGGTCCCTGACTGCATACACACAAAAACTCCTCGCCGGAGGTGCCAGCATTCTAGGGGCTTATTTCAGCCGGGTCCCTGACCACACTGGTGCTGAGCTCGTACATATTTGATGCTAGGGCATGGCCGTGCAGTCATGAAAACCTTTTATAGCTGCAGCAACTTCAGGACCTTCCTAGAAGGACCAATGGAAGGCTGCCACAGAACTTGATCAGGTACAGGGCCTTCCTGGATGACCAATGGAAGTTGCTGCAATACCTGAGCATGTGACCCTAGACCTCCACTGCAGGGTACAATAGCAGAGCCTAGAGAGGCAGCAGTAACACTTTGCGCAGTATCAGATTCAATGAGGTACTGGGACCAACATCTCCGCTGAGCAGGCTCCACTGCAGCCGATACAGAATGGGAGACCGCAGCTCAAGATTCCCCCTGTTCAGCGGTGGGAACTCGACTCCTAACATAAATATATGAGGGGACAGTACAAAGACCTTTCTGATGATCTTTTTAATCATAGACCTGAGACAGGGACAAGGGGGCATCCTCTACGTCTGGAGGAAAGAAGGTTTAAGCATAATAACAGACGCGGATTCTTTACTGTAAGAGCAGTCAGACTATGGAACTCTCTGCCGTATGATGTTGTATTGAGTGATTCATTACTTAAATTTTAAGAGGGGACTGGATACCTTTCTGGAAAAGTATAATGTTACAGGGTATATATACTAGATTCCTTGATAGGACGTTTATCCAGGGAACTAGTCTGATTGCCGTATGTGGAGTCAGGAAGGAATGTTTTTCCCCAGTGTGGAGCTTACTCTTTGCCACATGGTTTTTTTTTTACCTTCCTCTGGATCAACATGTTAGGGCATGTTAGGTTAGGCTATGGGTTGAACTAGATGGACTCAAAGTCTTCCTTCAACCCTAATAACTATGTTACTATGACTCCAGGAGGGTGAGTATGGTGTCTTCTGCACCCCCGCCAGCAATGACTCATGTATAAGCCGAGAGGGGCGTTTTCAGCAAACAAAAAGTGCTGAAAATCTTGGCTTATGCAAGAGTATATACAATAATTCTGCTCAATATTAAGTGATACAATTAATAATATAATTATCAATAATATAATTATAATATGTTGATATTAACATTCAGTAGAATTAGTTTCAACCTATTGGTTTGGCCCTTGACAACAGTCACGGTCTCTCATGTGGCCCCTCATGAAAATTAATTGATTTTTATGAAAGGCTGCAAACATCGAAACTTGAGAATGAAAAATATATAGAAAATTTAGAAGCATCTTCATTTTCAGATGATTATTTCTTTCTACCAATGTTAGGTCAATTGGGGCCCAGTGGATAGCGGATTTTTTTTTTTTTTTTCAAAGAATTGATCGATCTGTCTACTTACTTTAAAATGCAAATATGTGGTCTGTTCAACCGACTAGTGGAGCCACAGCTGGTATAGTCTCTGCTACGGTGTCAATTTGACTGTGGGATAGCAAGTGGACCGCTAGTCTGACCCTGAAGCTCAAGCCTTGTTCCTAAGGCTAGGTTCACATTGTGTTCAGTGTCTCCGTTAAACGGACTACGTTACACCGCAGCATAACGCGGTGTACCGTAGTCCGTTAACGGCGCCATTGAATGCAATGTCAGACGCATCGCTAGCGCACGCCCACAATGGGCGTGCGCTAGCGATGTGTCCGACATTGAGTGACGGACCCGATACACGGGCTGCAGCTTTTCCGGGTCCGTCACCGCTAGCGCAGATGGAGCTAGCAGATGCTCCATCTACGCTAGCGCTGTGCAAAGTCGGCACTTGCGTCAGTGCAGTCCGTTTAACGTATGCGTTGAACGGACTGCACTAACGCAATGTGAACCTAGCCTTACTATGCTTCTAAGCTAAGCAGCACTGAATGTGTATGGGTAAGCGCAAAACAAGACAGACAGGGCAGGACTGAAACACAGTCACACAACACGCTCTCTGGGAAATACACAAAGGGACATAATGTGTAAAGCCCTGGAGACAGCAAAGTAGTATGAAGACCCTTGAGGGAAAAGGGAAGGGCAAAGCTAACTCCACTTGCAACAACTTTAGTAATAACCAGTACACCACAACGTGTCCACCTCTCCTAAACAAGTATAGAAGAAACTATTGCTGGCATCCCCTGATCAGTGGAGCCATCCTAAATAGGGAAAGAGCAGACATGACTGGTTCTCCTGCAGCATGTGACCACAGCAAACAAAAGCTACTTTTAGGCCTCTTTCACACTTCAGTCTTTTTGTTTCTGTCAAAATCCGTTGTTTTGTGAAAAAAAAAAACGGATCCAATGAATTTGCCCGCCGGATCCGTCCTTTTCTCATAGACTTGTATTACGACAGATGGCCTCACGTTTCGTCCGTCGTGCGCTGGATCCGTCGGAATTTGTTTATCCGTCATCTGGAGAGGAAGGACAAAGTAACGTTTTTTGTCTGCATCGAAAAGTCAGACAGCAACGGATCCAGCGGTGACCGTTATTGGCTAGAATGGAAGCCTATGGGAAGGATCCGTCGAGGTCCGTCAAATGATGGAATCCAGCGACGGATTCCGTTTTTTTACACTGAGCATGCTCCAAATTTGTATTTAGTAGCCAATTGGCCAGACAGCCCCAAATCTATATAAACCTGCCATGTGGCTTCATTATTCAATGTACCAGCAAGAAAGATACAAGCAAGAAGCCTGCCAGCAACCTGCCTGATGGATAGATGCATAGATGGTCACAATATTTGCTAGAATTCCTTCAATTTCTGCCACTTGCTCTACAGCCTCTCAAAGACGGGGTGTTAAAACACTCAATATGTAGGTTTCCATTATTTTCCAGTATCAAATCACGTTTAGGAACCTCCCATTTGGAGATATAAAAAAACGGATCTGTCAAAGAAACAGATGAAAGACGGATGCAACGGATCTGGTTTTTCGACGGATCCGCTATAAGGACCCGTCGAAAAACCGGATTTGTTGTCTCTGTTTTTCACTATTTTTGTGACAGACGGTGTCTGAAGTAAAAATGTGATTCTTCTCCCAATTAACCTTGACATCCAAACATGTCTCAAATACATTAGATATAGAGAGGATTTTGTGTAAGGATCTCTCTGGATCTTAGCAGAACTGACATTATTATCTGCATACATTTCAAAAATCCAACAATGTAATTATCACCTCCGAATACCCATTAATAACCATATCCACCATGTATTTCACAGAGGAAAAAGAGGCAAAGGCAAATCAATGTACTCTTAAAATTCAATAGTTTATTAAACATAAACACTTATTAAAATAAAACAAGGGAATTCCACATAATTGCTGGGAGTAAAACAAAAACCAGGGATATGAGAAATAGGACATATATAATTCATGAAGCACTATTCATTCATAATATAAATTGGTATTTAAGAAACAATATTTAATAAAGTGCCCAGTGTTACAAATTATTGCCATAATGCCCAATTTATAATGTTATCATAACATACTATTCACTAAATGTAAAGTGTCTAGTGTTAAAAGTGCTATACCATGCGCTATTGTCTATATCTCAAAACCATAATTTGCTTACATAAATATTTGTCCCGGTGTGAATACCCTCAGATACCCAGACAGCGCAGTTTTGCCATATTGGCTTCCTCAACAGGGGCATGTGAAGAATTATCTGCATACAGCACTAAAGGCTCCCCCCGCTGAACACATTTAAAGTCATATTCCCATCTCCAAGATCCTATCCCAATATGTAGTGAGTGTAATAATTGTCACGGTTCCACCCCTCAGGGTGTCTGGGATGCTGTTACTGACAGCTCGGCCGTCTACTCTGGTACATGGGTGTGCTGAATCTGTCAGTACTTTGATTGACAGCATGACCATCCAGTCTGGTTCCGGGGCATGCTGAGCTGTCGGTGTGTTTATTGACAGCGCAACTAGCCAATCTGCGACTGGGAGGCATCGGCTGTCTCAGGTGTTCACTATCCCAGGTAATTGCATGCCTACTTAACTGAGCAGCTTCTCCCAGACTACTTCCAGACGTACATTCATCTCATGGGATTTGTGCTTCCTGAGCCTTGAGTTCTGTTTGCTTGATCTGTTGCCTTACTTTGGACTTCGTTCTGACCATCTGCTTTTTTAACCCCTTCAGTTCTGATCCATTACCCTCCTGGCTTCTGACCTTGGAACATTACCTGACCACTCTGACTCACAGCTTAGCTGTGAGAAGTGACTATTGTCACATTGCATCTGGCCCCCTAAGTTTTTCTTTTTTGCCAGTATGGATCCCGTTCACACGCTTTTTGACCAGGTGGCGAATTTGATGCAAATGACTCAGGATCTGGCGAAGGATTGCCAGAGTATAGAGTCATTGCAATATCAGTTGCAGGGTCAGATAAATAACTTGATAAAGACCTCTATAGCCCCCCACTGCTGGCAGTGGCTGTGATGTCTGTAGCCTCTTATGTACAGTTCGTCTCTCCTGAACCTGTCATATCCCTCCCTGATAAATTTTAGCGAGAGAGAGACCAGTTTAGAGTATTCAGGGAGAGCTGTAAGTTATTTTTTACCCTGCACCCTGGTTGCCAGGGGAGGAGTTCCAGGAGGTGGGAGTAATCATGTCCCTACTGCGAGGGGGTCCTCAGACCTGGGCATTTACTTTGTCCCCTCAAGCCCCAGAATGGTTTTCCGTTGATGCCTTTTTTGACTGTTTAGGTCTGATCTATGACAAACCCGACAGAATCCAGATTCCTGAGGCTAATATCATGAACTTGGCACAGGGGGGTCGCACAGATGAAGACTACTGTACTGAGTTCCAGCAGTGGTCCACTGAAGTTTTATGGAACGATGCTGCTTTCAGGTGCCAGTTCCAAAGAGGTCATTCCGAGATACTCAAGGATGCTCTTGTCCTCTGTCTATTCTGTGGTCTCTCTTGACACTTTCTTAAGAATTGCCCAAATGATCGGGAGAACATCTGAGTCTGGGTGACAACTGAGGAGGTCACCCAGACTCCCAGGTACCTTTTTCTTCCTCTGACAAAGTACTGATAAATAGAATGATTTTCTTCGAGAACCGGGTGTTATCAACATTCGTGTTCATTGACTGTGGGTCTGCTGCTAACTTTATTGACTCGGGACTGGTTCTGAAGTTAGAGTTAGGGACAGTTGGTTTAGAAAGAGCCATTCAAATTATCACCCTTGACAGGGCACCTTTAGCTCACAATTTGGTCAATAGAACAACGGTGGATTTCACTCTCTAAGGGGGGGCACTCCACTCTGAATCCATCTCCTATTTTGTGTTGGATAACTTTCCTGCTGGTTTGGTACTTTGGTTTCCATGGATGCAGACTCACAATCCAGTTATTGATTGGTGTCTGAAGGAGATTGTGAAATGGACCACTGAATATTATGTCTGATAGGGGAGTACAATTTGTCTCTAAATTTTGGAGAGCTTTTTCAATAAACTAGGTATTGACTTGTCATTTTCATCTGCTTATCATACTGAAACCAATAGTCAGACTGAGAGGACAAATCAACCTTTGGGACAAATTCTAAGGTACTTTGTGGCAGCTCAACAGGAAGACTGGTCTTCGTTTTTACCTGAAGAAGAAGTTATGATGCCTCCGAAAGGCATACAAAAAACCACCATCATCCTTTAACCATATTTTGTATTCTGAATTGTCTGGCAGCGCGGATGTAATCCACGATCTTCCTTGATAATAGCTATCATGAAAATTCAGTGCAATCAGCAGGCATCACATACAGCAGGGTTAGCTGAGTAGATTGTTATATAGTTTTGCGAGAAAAGATTCAGTATAACCTGTGAATTAATCATTTAACTCTCTGCTCTTTTCTAGCATTTACATTGGGTGGTCTTATTAGTGACTGACAGCTGTCTCTCTATGCACACTTATACGAAGAAAGGTGTCAGTCACTGACAGAACCACCCACTGGACCAAAAATCCTAGAAATAGCAGAGTTGAATGACTAAAGCAAAGGTTGGATTGCGTTTTCACAGTGACAGGTTCTCAAAGAATTTTGTGTTGGATAACTTTCCTGCTGGTTTGGTACTTTTGTTTCCATGGTTGCAGACTCACAATCCAGTTATTGATTGGTGTCTGAAGGAGATTGTAAAATGGACCAGAGCTTTTGAAAGATTACAAGAGTGTTTTATGTCTGCACCCGTTCTGATCCAACCTGATCTCCAAAAACCATTTATTGTGGAGGTGGATGCTTCGGTGTTTGGAGTGGGGGCACACTTATGGGTACAGGTAGTATGATTTATTTCCATGGGTCATTGCCCAGTTGTTATTTATGATTTATCTGCAACATGTACTCTGAGTGATTGTGGATTTATTACACCTAGGAGCTAATATTTTCAATTGCTGTCTGTTTATTCACACATTCGTTTGACTGGCTTGTCGCAAACCGTCTGCCCGATGTACCGACGGATGTTGTGCTAAATTTAGCACAACGTAGGCAGAGGATGCAGTTTTACAACGCATCCACTGCCCATTGTGATGAGTGGGGAGAAGGGGCGGAGTTCCGGCTGCACATGCGCGGTCAGAAATGGCAGACACGTCGCACAAAAAAATGTTACATTGAACTTTTTTTGTGCGCTTCCGCCAAAACACAACAGATCTGTCGCACGATGGATGCGACGTGCCCATCCGTCGCGATCTGTCGCTAATACAAGTCTATGGGCAAAAAACGCATCCTGCAAGCACATTTGCAGAATCCGTTTTTTGCCCATAACGATGGATTCCGCCGAAGCCCACAAGACGGAAGTGTGAATGTAGCCTTAGTTATTAGCTCCTGAGTCTACCCTATTTGGTGGGTGAGATAGGGCAGCTGTTTCAAGCAATGTATATTCTAGGTGTCACTTGTAATTTAAATCTCTTTACACTAGGGGGGTGATCAGTAGCCTTATTATGGGCTTTCATGTTCTTTATACCTGTTAAGGGTTTTAATGATTTTATCTTTGGAGTGTATTTGTATGTCAATAAAGATTTCTTACAACAGGAACAGAAAAGCCGGTCTCAGGAGCGCAGAAGGAGAAAACAGAAACCAGTTAGGGTAAAACCACTACGCGTGTCTTATTTTATTTGAGTGATCCTTGGAATTAGTATGCACCTTTTTTCTTCTTAGTGTTTGATGTTCCTATTGGTCACAGCATACTACCGGTGATCCTTGTTTTTGGAGTGATGCCCTCCATTGCTGCCTAGTCAGACTTATCGCAGGGGCCCAAAACTCTGACTAACTTGCGTCCATGTGCTTTTCTTTCTAAAAAAATTTCACCGGCAGAGAAAAATTATGATGTTGGGAATCGGGAGTTACTTGCTGTCAAATTGGCTTTTGAGGAATGGAGGCATTTTTTGGAGGGGGTGGTTCATCCAGTTACGATGATCACGGATCACAAAAATTAAGCTTACATTGAATCGGCTAAAAGTTAACTCCTAGACAGGTCAGATGGTCCTTGTTTTTCTCTGGATTTAATTTTTCTATTACATTCAGGCTAGGATCTAAGAATGTGAAAGCTGATGCTTTATCTCGTGGTCTAGATTCCATTTCTCCTCCTGAACCTCCATCTTCCATTATTCCTCAGGGTATTGTGGTGTCTATGGTAACCTCGGAGCTGGAAGAGGGGATTCGTAAAGTCCAATTGTTGGCTCCTTCTACTTCTACTATCTAAGGTTGCGGATGTTACAGGAATTTTATGATTCCGTTTTAAGTAGCCATCCTGGGTTTACTGCTACAGGGAAAGCCATCGCTAGACTTTTTGGTGGCCATGCATGCATAAGTATATTAAAGATTTTGTATTTGTTTGTGATGTCTGTGCACGCGCCAAAGTCAGTCATAGCTGGCCAGCTGGGGAATTGGCTCCATTGCCTATTACAGAAAGACCATGGACTTATTTGTCCATGGATTTTATTACAGATTTGCCTCTGTCTGATGGGAAGACTGCTATCTTGGTGGTAGTTGATCGATTCAGCAAACAAGCTCATTTTGTTCCTTTGTCAGGATTGCCTAATGCAGAGACACTCTCCAGGTTGTTTATTTCTCACATTGTAAGGTTGCATGGGATCCCACTGAACATTATGTCTGATAGGGGAGTACAATTTGTCTCTAAATTTTGGAGAGCTTTTTCAATAAACTAGGGATTGACTTGTCATTTTCATCTGCTTATCACCCTGAAACCAATAGTCAGACTGAGAGGACAAATCAACCTTTGGGACAAATTCTAAGGTGCTTTGTGGCAGCTCAACAGGAAGACTGGTCTTCGTTTTTACCTGAAGAAAAAGTTATGATGCCTCAGAAAGGCATACAAAAAACCACCATCATCCTTTAAAGGGAACCTGTCACCCCGTTTTTTCAGTATGAGATAAAAATACCGTTAAATAGGGCCTGAGCTGTGCGTTATAATTGCCCACCTATGCTGCCGAAATACCTTACCAAAGTCACCGTTTTCACCTGTCAATCAGGCTGGTCTGGTCAAATGGGCGTGGTGACATCTCTGTTTCTTCCCCCAGATCGAGTTCGCATCTCGGCTTCAGAAAAATGGCCGCCGCGATCTCCATCTGCGCACGCGTGGCATCCTGTGGCCATTTTCCTGAAGCCCTGGGCAGCAGAGCACTCCATCTGCGCACGCGCGGCCTCAGGAAGATGGCCGCCCCCACTGATAACCAGGGGAATAGCGCCGATCGCGCTTTTTCTTCACCTGCGCAGTGGATTCAGCAGTTGGGCATGCGCAAACCACTACGCCACCAACGGAAAGATAAGCAAGATCTGGGGGAAGAAACAGCGATGTCACCACGCCCATTTGACCAGACCAGCCTGATTGATAGGTGAAAACGGCGACTTTGGTAAGGTATTTTGGCAGCATAGGTGGGGAATCAGGGTACACAAAATACACTATTGTAACGCACAGCTCAGGCCCTATTTAACGGTATTTTTATCTCATACTGAAAAAACGGGGTGACAGGTTCCCTTTAACCATATTTTGTATTCTGAATTGTCTGGCAGCGCGGATGTAATCCACTATCTTCCTTGATAATAGCTATCATGAAAATTCAGTGCAATCAGCATGTCACGATTCACACCATGACCGTCACCCCTACGTCACGGATCGAGGTGACTTTAGGCCAACAGACGGCTATCACATGTGCAGGGGGGCTTATCTTAGTTATCCCTCCACTCCACAATGTGATGAAAACACACACAAGGCTATTGACCTCTTAGTTTACAGCAGGGGCTTGTTCTAGGTATCCCACTGCTCTTCAATATACCACGAACTGCAGGGATTTATGTATATCCCGCTTACAGTTCCACTTAAAACTTGCAGCTCTCTGGCGCCCCCCTTACTCTCAGGTCAGATTAGGTACTGCACCTGGGGTAATTAGTCGCCAGAAAGGCTGCCTGCTATGTACTGGCTATTGGGCACGCTGCAGCGACGTGATAAACTACTCCCGCTCAGGCAGGAACAATAATTATCAACGCCGCAGTCGCTACAACAACATCCAAAAGCCTGCACACGGTAAGCTGCCACCAGCTTCGATTAAACGGGTCCGAAGCTAACCCAAAACAGTAGCGTAATTCCCTTCAGGAGACTTAGGGTACGTTTTAGAACAGGATGAACGAACCAGTATTAAATAATATACCCCATCAAAAGTTTCAGGCAGTGTTTATATAAAAAGATGCTACAATATGAGACAATTGAAATATACAAGATAATTATAAAATAAACAGGGATTAAATAAGAAAAGGTACAACTCACATGTTCTCCGTTCATATCAGTTCAGGCAAAATTATGCTGGTGTGGGTTTCCATCTGTCCCAGTTTATTAGAACAGCTCTTCAGATCAGGCTCACATGTTCTTCCAGCAGCAGACTGACTGCTGGGATCTGGCCATACAGTTATAGCTGCAGCCTGTGACATCCCAGAAAGGGGTTGGATCACCTTGTCCCTCCTACCTCTTCAGTCTTAGTAATTCAACCTTAAATTTGTCTAATTTCTATAACTCCGCTCCAGAACATGTCATAGACATAACAAACCCAGCATTCATCTCTTCTTAACATTGGCATTCTAATGAGATCAAATATGTCATATGTGTGATGCGTCATTACAGAGAAATCCCTACTTTTTAACCTGATGGAGTTAGAAGCTCAGGTTTACCGTGGTGGATAGATCCACCGAGGGAGATTAAGAATATGTGATCGCACATCAGAGGGCAGAGAAATAGGGGGATTTGGGGACCCTATTATACTTACCGGTGTCCCTGGGTCCTCCTGCTGCTCCCCCTGGCCGCCGGCGTCTTCTGGGGAAAAGAAAATGGCGGGTGCATGCGCAGTGCGCCCGCCATCTGTCTCCATCTGCCGGCCGGCAGGAGAACAGCAGTTGGGGCTAAAATTAGGGCTAGGGTTAGGGTTAAGGCAAGGGTTAGGGCTAGGGTTAGGGTTACTGCTAGGGCTAGGGTTAGGGCTAAATTTAGGGTTAGGGTTGGGGCTAAATTTAGGGTTAGGGTTGGGGCTTAATTTAGGGTTAGGGTTGGCGCTAAATTTAGGGTTAGGCTTCTTTCACGCTTACGTCGGTACGAGGCCGTCGCAATGCGTCGGCCCGACATACCGATGCACGTTGTGAAAATTGTGCACAACGTGGGCAGCAGATGTAGTTTTTCAACGCATCCGCTGCCCAATCTATGTCCTGGGGAGGAGGGGGCGGAGTTATGGCCACACATGCGCGGTCAGAAATGGCGGATGCGACGTACAAAAAAACATTGAACTTTTTTTGTGCTGACGGTCCGCCAAAACACAACTGATCCAGTGCACGACGGACGCGACGTGTGGCCATCCGTCACGATCCGTCGGCAATACAAGTCTATGGGCAAAAAACGCATCCTGCGGGCACATTTGCAGGATACGTTTCTTGTCCAAAACGACGGATTGCGACGGATGCCAAACGACGCAAGTGTGAAAGTAGCCTTAGGGCTAGGGTTAGGGTTGGGGCTAAAGTTAGGACTAGAGTTGGGATTAGGGTTAGGGTTTGGATTAGGGTTGGTATTAGGGTTAGGGTTGGCATTAGGGTTAAGGTTAGGGTTGTGATTAGGTGTGCATTGGGATTAGGGTTAGGTTTGAGGTTAGGGTTGAGATTAGGATTAGGGGTGTGTTGGATTTAGGGTTTTGCTTAGGGTTATGGTTAGGGTTGACATTAGGGTTGTTTTGAGGTAAGGGTTGTGATTATCGTTAGGGTTAGTGATTAGGATTATGGATCAGGTTGGGATTAGGGTTAGGGGTGTGTTGGGGTTAGGGTTGGAGCTAGAATTGGGGGTTTCCACTGTTTAGGTACATCAGGGGGTCTCCAAACACGACAGCCAATTTTGCGTTCAAAAAGTCAAACGGTGCTCCCTCCCTTCTGAGCTCTGCCGTGCGCCCAAACAGTGATTTACCCCCACATATGGTGCATCAGCGTACTCGGGATAAATTGGACAACTGTTGCAGTCCAATTTCTCCTGTTACCCTTGTGAAAATAAAAACTTGGGGGCTACAATATCTTTTTGTGGAAAAAAAATATATTTTTTATTTTCACGACTCTGCATTCTAAACTTCTGTGAAGCACTTGGGCATTCAAAGATCTCACCACACATCTAGATAAGTTCCTTGGGGGGTCTAGTTTCCAAAATGGGGTCACTTGTGGAGGGTTTCTACTGGTTAGGTACATCAGGGGCTCTGCAAACGCAACATAACGCCCGCAGTCTGCATTCCAAAACGGCGCTCCTTCCTTCCGAGCTCTGCCGTGCGCCCAAACAGTAGTTTACCCCCACATATGAGTACCAGCATACTCAAGACAAATTGGACAACAACTTTTGGGGTCCAATTTCTCTTGTTAGCCTTGTGAAAATAAAAACTTGGGGACTAAACTATCTTTTTTGTGGAAAACAAAAATATTTTTTATTTTCACGACTCTGCATTATAAACTTCTGTGAAGCACTTGGGCATTCAAAGTTCTCACCACACATCTAAATAAGTTCCATGGGGGGTCTAGTTTCCAAAATGGTGTCACTTGTGGGGGGTTTCCACTGTTTAGGCACATCAGGGGCTCTCCAAAGGCGACTTGGCGTCCAATCTCAATTCCAGCCAATTTTACATTGAAAAAGTAAAACGGCACTCCTTCTCTTCCAAGCTCTGCGGTGCGCCCAAACAGTGGTTTACCCCCACATATTGGGTATCGACGTACTCAGGAGAAATTGCACAACAACCTTTGTGGTCTAATTTCTCCTGATACCGTTGTGAAAATAAAAATTTGGGGGCAAAAAAATCATTTTTGTAGAAAAAATTAGATTTTTTTTATTTTCACGGCTCTACGTTATAAACTTCTGTGAAGCACATGGGGGTTCAAAGTGCTCACCACACATCTAGATAAGTTCCATGGGGGGTCTCGTTTCCAAAATGGTGTCACTTGTGGGGGGTTTCCACTGTTTAGGCACATCAGGGGCTCTTCAAACGCGACATGGCGTCCGATCTCAATTCCAGCCAATTCTGCATTTAAAAAGTCAAACTGCGCTCCTTCACTTCCAAGTTCTGCGGTGCGCCCAAACAGTGGTTTACCCTCACATATGGGGTATTGGCGCATCCATCCTCAGCCACTCAGACAGCACCCATCCTCAGCCACTCAGAGACAGCACCCATCCACAGCCACCCAGAGACAGCATCCATCCACAGCCACCCAGAGACAGCACCCATCCACAGCCACCCAGAGACAGCATCCAACCACAGCCCCTCAGAGACAGCACCCATCCACAGCCCCTCAGAGACAGCACCCATCCACAGCCCCTCAGAGACAGCACCCATCCACAGACCCTCAGAGACAGCACCCATCCACAGCGCCTCAGAGACAGCATCCATCCACAGCCACTCAGAGACAGCATCCATCCTCAGCCACTCAGAGAAAGCACCCATCCTCAGCCGCTCAGAGACAGCACCCATCCATAGCCCCTCAGAGACAGCACCCATCCACAGCCACCCAGAGACAGCACCCATCCACAGCCCCTCAGAGACAGCATCCATCCACAGCCACCCAGAGACAGCACCCATCCTCAGCCACTCAGAGACAGCACCCAACCACAGCCACTCAGAGACAGCATCCATCCTCAGCCACCCAGAGACAGCACCCATCCTCAGCCACTCAGAGACAGCACCCATCCTCAGCTACTCAGAGACAGCATCCATCCTCAGCCCCTCAGAGACATCACCCATCCTCAGCCACCCATGGACAGCAGCATCCATCCTCAGCCACTCAGAGAAAGCACCCATCCTCAGCCGCTCAGAGACAGCACCCATCCATAGCCCCTCAGAGACAGCACCCATCCACAGCCACCCAGAGACAGCACCCATCCACAGCCCCTCAGAGACAGCATCCATCCACAGCCACCCAGAGACAGCACCCATCCTCAGCCACTCAGAGACAGCACCCAACCACAGCCACTCAGAGACAGCATCCATCCTCAGCCACCCAGAGACAGCACCCATCCTCAGCCACTCAGAGACAGCACCCATCCTCAGCTACTCAGAGACAGCATCCATCCTCAGCCCCTCAGAGACATCACCCATCCTCAGCCACCCATGGACAGCAGCATCCATCCTCAGCCCCTCAGAGACAGCATCCATCCTCAGCCACTCAGGGACAGCACCCATCCACAGTTCCTCAGAGACAGCATCCATCCTCAACCCCTCATGGACAGCAGCAGCCATCCACAGCCCCTCAGAGACAGCAAGCAGCCATTCTCAGCCACTCAGAGACAGCAAGCAGCCATCCTCAGGCACTCAGGGACAGCACCCATCTTCAGCCACTCAGGGACAGCACCCATCCTCAGCCACTCAGGGCCAGCAGCAGCAGCCCTCCTCTGCCCAGCCACTCAGGGCCAGCAGCAGCAGCCCTCCTCTGCCCAGCCACTCAGGGCCAGCAGCAGCAGCCCTCCTCTGCCAAGCCACTCAGGGCCAGCAGCAGCAGCCCTCCTCTGCCCGGCCACTCAGGGCCAGCAGCAGCAGCCCTCCTCTGCCCGGCCACTCGGGGCCAGCAGCAGCAGCCCTCCTCTGCCCGGCCACTCGGGGCCAGCAGCAGCAGCCCTCCTCTGCCCAGCCACTCGGGGCCAGCAGCAGCAGCCCTCCTCTGCCCAGCCACTCGGGGCCAGCAGCAGCAGCCCTCCTCTGCCCAGCCACTCGGGGCCAGCAGCAGCAGCCCTCCTCTGCCCAGCCACTCGGGGCCAGCAGCAGCAGCCCTCTGCCCAGCCACTCGGGGCCAGCAGCAGCCCTCCTCTGCCCAGCCACTCGGGGCCAGCAGCAGCAGCCCTCCTCTGCCCAGGCACTCGGGGCCAGCAGCAGCAGCCCTCCTCTGCCCAGCCACTCGGGGCCAGCAGCAGCAGCCCTCCTCTGCCCAGCCACTCGGGGCCAGCAGCAGCAACCCTCCTCTGCCCAGCCACTCGGGGCCAGCAGCAGCAGCCCTCCTCTGCCCAGCCACTCGGGGCCAGCAGCAGCAGCCCTCCTCTGCCCAGCCATTCGGGGCCAGCAGCAGCAGCCCTCCTCTGCCCAGCCACTCGGGGCCAGCAGCAGCAGCCCTCCCCTGCCCAGCCACTCAGGGCCAGCATCCCCTGCCCCTATCCTGAGCACAGATGCTGCAATTTAGCATCCAGGGTAGTGCGGGGATATGTGGGAAAGACTCCTGCACACACCTGCAGCGGCGCTTGTTGGGCTGTCTCCACCCAGCTATCGGTAACTCATCGTGTCCGGTACACGGGGGGTGCTAGATGGCCAGCACCACAGAACCCAGCCACATTGCGTCGTCACCACCCTCCTGCTATGATGGCATTGGGCCTTCATCACTATGTGTTAATATATGTGCAGCGCTATCAGATTATTGTGCTATAAGTGAAATAAAATGTGTTCACCATTAATTCCATAGCGCTGTACATATATCACCAACACTCAGGGCTCGCAATCTATGGTCTCTTTCAGTATGTTTCTATAGCATATAAACACATACTATATAGACTGCATATGCACTATATGTACACACGCTATTAGTCCAGGGTCACACTTGTGTGTGCAATGTGAGAAACGCATCAATACCCGGCACTCAGGACTGGAGTATATATTTCTATGCAGCTGAACGCTGCTTTTCCGAGTTTCGGCGGCAGTGCCGGGTATTGATGCCAGAGACTCGTGCAAGTGTGACCCTGGCCTTACACCCATGCAATCGCCTTTCTGTACCTATATACCCAAACACACTATATGCATCAAATACACTCTACATGCACATATACACTGATGCTCTCACCTCTGTATTATACACACTATACATGCATTAAGAATAATCATTTTAACATGGGCACCACAGACTGTAAAAAAATCTGTCACATATGCGCAACCAGCGCTAAGGTTGGGAAGAGGAAAAATGAAACGAACAAAAAAGTCATCACTTCTAAGAAGTGAACAAAGTCTTTCTCCGTCCAACATGCCAACAGGCCTTTCTTAAGTAAACATATACCATACAGGACAGCATAAGTAAAGGGGTGCCACAGAGATCCAAACCCATGTGGGTGTCTCAAAGGTACACCAAAAGGACACTCCTAACCATAATATAAAACATCAGAAAATTGGAGCAAAAAGTCCAAAGTATTCACAATGTTAATTTATTAGAAATAATACACAATACATAAACAGACTAGGATAAGGTAATAACAAAAGGACAATAGTACCCTGACACAAGATAGTAAGTATTCAGCATGGGTAAAGGTGCTCAAGTGCAACAAGAGAGACCAAAAAATGTTCACAAATAGTAAAATGTATCCAAATGGCTAAACTAATCTGGGCCTTCCATGATGCTCCGGAACACAGACCGCAGACATGTGCACCTGAACGCAGGAGTGGTAAAGAAAAAAAAAAAGGGAGGAAGAGTAGGGAGGATCTACAAGACTAACTGGATTGGATACTACAATAAATCAACCTATATATACAGTGGGGCAAAAAAGTATTTAGTCAGTCAGCAATAGTGCAAGTTCCACCACTTAAAAAGATGAGAGGCGTCTGTAATTTACATCATAGGTAGACCTCAACTATGGGAGACAAACTGAGAAAAAAAAATCCAGAAAATCACATTGTCTGTTTTTTTAACTTTTGTTTTGCATATTATGGTGGAAAATAAGTATTTGGTCAGAAACAAACAATCAAGATTTCTGGCTCTCACAGACCTGTAACTTCTTCTTTAAGAGTCTCCTCTTTCCTCCACTCATTACCTGTCGTAATGGCACCTGTTTAAACTTGTTATCAGTATAAAAAGACACCTGTGCACACCCTCAAACAGTCTGACTCCAAACTCCACTATGGTGAAGACCAAAGAGCTGTCAAAGGACACCAGAAACAAAATTGTAGCCCTGCACCAGGCTGGGAAGACTGAATCTGCAATAGCCAACCAGCTTGGAGTGAAGAAATCAACAGTGGGAGCAATAATTAGAAAATGGAAGACATACAAGACCACTGATAATCTCCCTCGATCTGGGGCTCCACGCAAACTCCCACCCCGTGGGGTCAGAATGATCACAAGAACGGTGAGCAAAAATCCCAGAACCACGCGGGGGGACCTAGTGAATGAACTGCAGAGAGCTGGGACCAATGTAACAAGGCCTACCATAAGTAACACACTACGCCACCATGGACTCAGATCCTGCAGTGCCAGACGTATCCCACTGCTTAAGCCAGTACATGTCCAGGCCCGTCTGAAGTTTGCTAGAGAGCATTTGGATGATCCAGAGGAATTTTGGGAGAATGTCCTATGGTCTGATGAAACCAAACTGGAACTGTTTGGTAGAAACACAACTTGTCGTGTTTGGAGGAAAAAGAATACTGAGTTGCATCCATCAAACACCATACCTACTGTAAAGCATGGTGGTGGAAACATCATGCTTTGGGGCTGTTTCTCTGCAAAGGGGCCAGGACGACTGATCCAGGTACATGAAAGAATGAATGGGGCCATGTATCGATAGATTTTGAGTGCAAACCTCCTTCCATCAGCAAGGGCATTGAAGATGAAACGTGGCTGGGTCTTTCAACATGACAATGACAAAGCACACCGCCAGGGCAACGAAGGAGTGGCTTCGTAAGAAGCATTTCAAGGTCCTGGAGTGGCCTAGCCAGTCTCCAGATCTCAACCCTATAGAAAACCTTTGGAGGTAGTTGAAAGTCCGTGTTGCCAAGCAAAAAGCCAAAAACATCACTGCTCTAGAGGAGATCTGCATGGAGGAATGGGCCAACATACCAACAACAGTGTGTGGCAACCTTGTGAAGACTTACAGAAAACGTTTGACCTCTGTCATTGCCAACAAAGGATATATTACAAAGTATTGAGATGAAATTTTTTTTCTGACCAAATACTTATTTTCCACCATAATATGCAAATAAAATGTTAAAAAAACAGACAATGTGATTTTCTGGATTTTTTTTTCTCAGTTTGTCTCCCATAGTTGAGGTCTACCTATGATGTAAATTACAGACGCCTCTCATCTTTTTAAGTGGTGGAACTTGCACTATTGCTGACTGACTAAATACTTTTTTGCCCCACTGTATCCATATTATAAATAAAGAGCATTAGTGCAATAAAGTGACAATATCATAATACTATAATACATAACAGAATAAAGTGCATCAATACTAAATAACAATAGTATATATCAAATAATTACAGTAAATATGAATAATACACGTGCAATATTAATAGATAAATTTTATACAATATATAAAGTAAAATAAGAGTGAATGGTGGGACATCATCCTTTAATCTTCCACGTGGATTGATTTCTGACGTATCACTCCAAAACGATCCTCACATCAATCATCATTAGTGTAACGGTAATTAGCAAAAGATTTTTAATAAATAAACTAAAAAGAAGGGGAGGAAAAAACATATATTAATAAAAGCAAAAATATATTAGACACACACTAGACAAATTCTTAAGGTAGAACGGGACATACTTTATAGATGCTTGTTAGCCAGTTCTGGAATCACACAGTGCTGGAGAATGCCATCCAACTGAACAAAGAAGAAAAGCAGCCACTTATGTAGATGCACACCACAAACCAATGAAATAATAATAATCAAAATTGAAAAACAGGAATTTTATTGACAGACAGTAACTTCAAAAAACATAAAACATAATTAAAAACAATGACACATAAGAAACCTGGTCCATATACAAACATAATGCACGATATATAAATACGTATCAATTGAGCCTATACACACTTGTTCGTAAAGGTAAAACCCCCCTCTGGCTCATGGGACAAAGGATACCCTGGGTAGACCTGAGCACCTATACTGGCAATCAGTGCATGCCAAGAAAAGACATGCAACCGTAATCGTGGTAACCAGGAAAATAACACCTGGAAGAAAACCACCCACCAAAACTAAAGACAGCGTAACGCCTGAAGAGATACTGCCAGCAAGGTCTATGACCTAATTGAGACAAGTGCCCAAAGTAAGGCCCATAATAAGGCCCGGATACCAAAAAGTTACCCACACGTAGAGAAGGAGGAGAAAATGCCGTCCCCGTGTGTAGCTCACTAAGGACTAGGAAACACGGCCCCACGCGTATCGTCCTACAAATAGGACTTCGTCAGGGGAGGATACCATCCGTACAATCAGTCCTGTATTTATATCCGAAGGTGAAACTGACCTGATACGAAGCAGGAGAGCAGGAAGCCGACTGGGGTGGAAGTGCAGCGCCGGCTCGAGTGCGCAGGCGCCAAGAGCAGAGGAGGACAGAATGCGTCCCCTAGCAACTGAGGCCGGGGAAGCAGCGAATGGTGTTGCGCAAGTGCAGCCCGACGAATATGCAGCCCCAGCAAAAGTACGGCGCCCATTAAAGAGCGCATGCGCCGGTAACGATCCGAAAGTGTATCTCCCAGCAACAGAGACAGGGGAGACGCCGGCCAGAGTCGCGCAAGCGCAGTCGGCCAGATGGATGTGAACACTCTGCAAGCAGCAGAGTGCACCAGACAAACCCCCTACCACAGTGAGCAAAGAGCAGATCCATTACCCAGGGCAAACTGTGCAAACAACCATAAGATAGAGTATACTGCTAATAAGTCCTGGATGTAAAATTGTGGGAACAGAAACAATATATAAAATGGGTCTCCAGAAAAATATGTAGGATGTTAGATACTTAAGCTCCAGGAGTCATAGAGCAAAAAGTAGACCCATAACAACACAGAACACAGAGATAAAAATCGTCTCCCCGATATTGTTACTGGGATCCCTTAAAGGCTAAACCGTAGCCATGGAGTGCATGTTAATATTGGCTGAGCATATAAAGCCCAGAAAAAGGTAATGGCGGGCCAACCACCAAGCATACAAATGGACACGCACACCACATTTAACCCCTTCATGATCCAGCCTATTTTGACCTTAAAGACCTTGCCGTTTTTTGCAATTCTGACCAGTGTCCCTTTATGAGGTAATAACTCAGGAACGCTTCAACGGATCCTAGCGGTTCTGAGATTGTTTTTTCGTGACATATTGGGCTTCATGTTAGTGGTAAATTTAGGTCAATAAATTCTGCGTTTATTTGTGATAAAAACAGAAATTTGGCGAAAATTTTGAAAATTTCGCAATTTTCACATTTTGAATTTTTATTCTGTTAAACCAGAGAGATATGTGACACAAAATAGTTAATAAATAACATTTCCCACATGTTTACTTTACATCAGCACAATTTTGGAAACAAAATTTTTTTTTGTTAGGAAGTTATAAGGGTTAAAATTTGACCAGCGATTTGTCATTTTTACAACGAAATTTACAAAACCATTTTTTTTAGGGACCACCTCACATTTGAAGTCAGTTTGAGGGGTCTATATGGCTGAAAATACCCAAAAGTGACACCATTCTAAAAACTGCACCCCTCAAGGTACTCAAAACCACATTCAAGAAGTTTATTAACCCTTCAGGTGCTTCACAGCAGCAGAAGCAACATGGAAGGAAAAAATGAACATTTAACTTTTTAGTCACAAAAATTATCTTTTAGAAACAATTTTTTTATTTTTCCAATGGTAAAAGGAGAAACTGAACCACGAAAGTTGTTGTCCAATTTGTCCTGAGTACGCTGATACCTCATATGTGGGGGTAAACCACTGTTTGGGCGCACGGCAGGGCTTGGAAGGGAAGGAGCGCCATTTGACTTTTTGAATCAAAAATTGGCTCCACTCTTTAGCGGACACCATGTCACGTTTGGAGAGCCCCCGTGTGCCTAAAAATTGGAGCTCCCCCACAAGTGACCCCATTTTGGAAACTAGACGCCCCAAGGAACTTATCTAGATGCATAGTGAGCACTTTGAACCCCCAGGTGCTTCACAAATTAATCCGTAAAAATGAAAAAGTACTTTTTTTTCACAAAAAAATTCTTTTAGCCTCAATTTTTTCATTTTCACATGGGCAACAGGATAAAATGGATCCTAAAATGTGTTGGGCAATTTCTCCTGAGTACACCAATACCTCACATGTGGGGGTAAACCACTGTTTGGGCACATGGTAAGGCTCGGAAGGGAAGGAGCGCCATTTGACTTTTTGAATGAAAAATTATTTCCATCGTTAGCGGACACCATGTCGCGTTTGGAGAGCTCCTGTGTGCCTAAACATTGGCGCTCCCCCACAAGTGACCCCATTTTGGAAACTAGACCCCCCAAGGAACTTATTTAGATGCCTAGTGAGCACTTTAAACCCTCAGGTGCTTCACAAATTGATCTGTAAAAATGAAAAAGTACTTTTTTTTCACAAAAAAATTCTTTTCGCCTCAATTTTTTCATTTTCACATGGGCAGTAGGGTAAAATGGATCATAAAATTTGTTGGGCAATTTCTCCCGAGTACGTCGATACCTCATATGTGGGGGTAAACCACTGTTTGGGCACTCGGCAGGGCTCGGAAGGGAAGGCGCGCCATTTGACTTTTTGAATGGAAAATTAGCTCCAATTGTTAGCGGACACCATGTCGCGTTTGGAGAGCCCCTGTGTGCCTAAACATTGGAGCTCCCCCACAAGTGACCCCATTTTGGAAACTAGACCCCCCAAGGAACTTATCTAGATGCATATTGAGCACTTTAAACCCCCAGGTGCTTCACAGAAGTTTATAACGCAGAGCCATGAAAATAAAAAATAATTTTTCTTTCCTCAAAAATGATTTTTTAGCCTGGAATTTCCTATTTTGCCAAGGATAATAGGAGAAATTGGACCCCAAATATTGTTGTCCTGTTTGTCCTGAGTACGCAGATACCCAATATGTGGGGGTAAACCACTGTTTGGGCGCACGGCAGGGCTTGGAAGGGATGGCACGCCATTTGGCTTTTTAAATGGAAAATTAGCTCCAATCATTAGCGGACACCATGTCACGTTTGGAGAGCCCCTGTGTGCCTAAACATTGGAGATCCCCCAGAAATGACACCATTTTGGAAACTAGACCCCCAAAGGAACTAATCTAGATGTGTGGTGAGGACTTTGAACCCCCAAGTGCTTCACAGAAGTTTATAACGCAGAGCCATGAAAAAAAAAAAAAATTATTTTCTCAAAAATGATCTTTTAGCCTGCAATTTTTTATTTTCCCAAGGGTAACAGGAGAAATTTGACCCCAAAAGTTGTTGTCCAGTTTCTCCTGAGTACGATGATACCCCATATGTGGGGGTAAATCACTGTTTGGGCACATGCCGGGGCTCGGAAGTGAAGTAGTGACGTTTTGAAATGCAGACTTTGATGGAATGCTCTGTGGGCGTCACGTTGCGTTTGCAGAGCCCCTGATGTGGCTTAACAGTAGAAACCCCCCACAAGTGACCCCATTTTGGAAACTAGACCCCCAAAGAAACTTATCTAGATGTGTGGTGAGCACTTTGAACCCCCAAGTGCTTCATAGAAGTTTATAATGCAGAGCCGTGAAAATAATAAATACGTTTTCTTTCCTCAAAAATAATTATTTAGCCCAGAATTTTTTATTTTCCCAAGGGTTACAGAAGAAATTGGACCCCAAAAGTTGTTGTCCAGTTTCTCCTGAGTACGCTGATACCCCATATGTGGGGGTAAACCACTGTTTGGGCACATGCCGAGGGTCGGAAGTGAAGTAGTGACGTTTTGAAATGCAGACTTTGATGGAATGCTCTGTGGGCGTCACGTTGCGTTTGCAGAGCCCCTGATGTGGCTTAACAGTAGAAACCCCCCACAAGTGACCGCATTTTGGAAACTAGACCCCGAAAGGAACTTATCTAGATGTGTGGTGAGCACTTTGAACCCCCAAGCGCTTCATAGAAGTTTATAATGCAGAGCCGTGAAAATAATAAATACGTTTTCTTTCCTCAAAAATAATTATTTATCCCAGAATTTTTTAATTTTCCCAAGGGTAACAGGAGAAATTTGACCCCAATATTTGTTGTCCAGTTTCTCCTGAGTACGCTGATACCCCATGAGTGGGGGTAAACCACTGTTTGGGCACACGTCGGGGCTCAGAAGGGAAGTAGTGACTTTTGAAATGCAGACTTTGATGGAATGGTCTGCGGGTGTCACGTTGCGTTTGCAGAGCCCCTGGTGTGCCTAAACAGTAGAAACCCCCACAAGTGACCCCATTTTAGAAATTAGACCCCCCAAGGAACTTATCTAGATATGTGGTGAGCACTTTGAACCCCCAAGTGCTTCACAGACGTTTACAACGCAGAGCCGTGAAAATAAAAAATCATTTTTCTTTCCTCAAAAATTATGTTTTAGCAAGCATTTTTTTTGATTCACAAGGGTAACAGGAGAAATTGGACCCCAGTAATTGTTGCGCAGTTTGTCCTGAGTATGCTGGTACCCCATATGTGGGGGTAAACCACTGTTTGGGCACACGTCAGGGCTCGGAAGTGAGGGAGCACCATTTGACTTTTTGAATACGAGATTGGCTGGAATCAATGGTGGCGCCATGTTGCGTTTGGAGACCCCTGATGTGCCTAAACAGTGGTAACCCCTCAATTCTACCTCCAACACTAACCCCAACACACCCCTAACCCTAATCCCAACTGTAGCCATAACCCTAAACACAACCCTAACCACAACACACCCCTAACCACAACCCTAACCCCAACACACCCCTAACCATAACCACAACCCTAATTCCAACCCTAACCCTAAGGCTATGTGCCCACGTTGCGGATTCGTGTGAGATATTTTCGCACCATTTTTGAAAAATCCGCGGGTAAAAGGCACTGCGATTTACCTGCGGATTTTCCGCGGATTGCCAGTGTTTTTTGTGCGGATTTCACCTGCGGATTCCTATTGAGGAACAGGTGTAAAACGCTGCGGAATCCGCACAAAGAATTGACATGCTGCGGAAAATACAACGCAGCGTTTCCGCGCGGTATTTTCCGCACCATGGGCACAGCGGATTTGGTTTTTCATATGTTTACATGGTACTGTAAACCTGATTGAACACTGCTGCGGATCCGCAGCCAAATCCGCACCGTGTGCACATAGCCTAATTCTAAAGGTATGTGCACACGCTGCGGAAAACGCTGCGGATCCGCAGCAGTTTCCCATGAGTTTACAGTTCAATGTAAACCTACGGGAAACAAAAATCGCTGTGCCCATGCTGCGGAAAAACTGCACGGAAACGCAGCGGTTTACATTCCGCAGCATGTCACTTCTTTGTGTGGATTCCGCAGCGGTTTTACAACTGCTCAAATAGAAAATCGCAGTTGTAAAACCGCAGTGAAATGCGCAGAAAAACCGCGGTAAATCCGCCATAAATCCGCAGCGGTTTAGCACTGCGGATTTATCAAATCCGCAGCGGAAAAATCCGCAGAGGACCAGAATACGTGTGCACATACCGAAACCCTAACCCTAGCCCTAACCCTACCCCTAGCCCTAACCCTAACCCTACCCCTAACCCTACCCCTAACCCTACCCCTAACCCTACCCCTAGCCCTAACCCTACCCCTAACCCTAACGATATTCTAACATTAGTGGAAAAAAAAAATTTCTTTATTTTTTTATTGTCCCTACCTATGGGGGTGACAAAGGGGGGGGTCATTTATTATTTTTTTTATTTTGATCACTGAGATATAATCTATCTCAGTGATCAAAATGCACTTTGGAACGAATCTGCCGGCCGGCAGATTCGGCGGGCGCACTGCGCATGCGCCCGCCATTTTGGAAGATGGCGGCGCCCAGGGAGAAGACGGACGGGACCCCGGCTGGATCGGTAAGTATGATGGGGTGGGGGGGGACCACGGGGGGGGGGGATCGGAGCACGGGGGGGGGAATCGGAGTGCGGGAGGGGTGGAACGGAGCACGGGGGCGTGGAACGGAGCACGGGGGGGCTGGAATGGAGCACGGGGGGGGTGGAACGGAGCACCGGGGGGGTGGATCGGAGTGCAGGGGGGGTGATTGGAGCACGGGGGGGTGATTGGAGCACAGGGGGAGCGGACAAGAGCACGGGGGGGAGCGGAGCACTGGACGGAGGGGAGCCGGAGCAGTGTACCGGCCAGATCGGAGGGCTGGGGGGGCGATCGGTGGGGTGGGGTGGGGGCACACTAGTATTTCCAGCCATGGCCGATGATATTTCAGCATCGGCCATGGCTGGATTGTAATATTTCACCCGTTATAATAGGTGAAATATTACAAATCGCTCTGATTGGCAGTTTCACTTTCAACAGCCAATCAGAGCGATCGTAGCCACGAGGGGGTGAAGCCACCCCCCCCTGGGCTAAACTACCACTCCCCCTGTCCCTGCAGATCGGGTGAAATGGGAGTTAACCCTTTCACCCGATCTGCAGGGCCGCGATCTTTCCATGACGCCGCATAGGCGTCATGGGTCGGAATGGCACCGACTTTCATGACGCCTACGTGGCGTCATGGGTCGGGAAGGGGTTAACCCCCGGGGGCCACCAGCCATACAACACCGTCATTCACAAAGAGCCACGATACTCATACTCAAAAAATAATAATAATAAATAAGAGATAAAGGAAAAGGTTACATACGAATAATTTTATTTAGTTATAAAGTAACATACATATGGAAGACCATAAAAACTCGTAAGAAAAACCTATTCCCTATCCCAATAATTGCACAAAGCCCATTATAAGGCCTGAGAAAAGTAATAATTGAAAGAACCGAGCTCATAGAATGTAGGTTTAAGAAGAAAAAAACCATACAGTGTCACGACCGGGAGATAAGGTGCAGCAAATAGCACTGGTCCATTAATACAAATTATAATTGTATACCTAAGTGGAAAAAGCCCCATGAGCCAGAACCCGAAGTAAAACCTAATATGTGGCAAAACCCCACCTATCAAAGTTCTCCTATGCCAATAGCCCAAAGGGGCACACATATAAAATAATCGGGTGTACTCATAAATCCAACGTGTTCCATAATTCCAAAACATTATGACATAATATCCAGGAGCCCATATAGTTGAGCTGGAGTAGTTCCCATCCTCCAAAACCGGAACAGTATCCCATAGGGCCGGTAAAATGGTAGAAGAAATCCAAAAACGATATCCAGGACATGCAGGCCAATACGGCCAAATGGTCCCAATGATTGTAGTAGGACCATGCGAGGCGACACCTAAAAGAGAGAAAGGGTAGAAAAATTAACCCAAAAAGCCAGTAAACAACAGCTCCTCATTAAGCCCCGCCGGGACTACAGATCCCAATTGAAAAATCCAACGGGCCTCAGTCCTGAGAAGCTGAGGCTTAATAGGGCCACCCCTGTTGGAAAAATGAATCCTCTCCAAGCCTATCACCCGTGCATTAAGCACGCGACTCGAGTGGTGGGCCAAAAAGTGGGCAGCCACTGGTGTGAGCGTTTTACCCCTGGCCTGATCATTAGGGGCCAAATGAATAGTCGAAAAGTGCTTCTGCACCCGGCGCCGCAATTCCTGCGTGGTTTGTCCCACGTATACCAAATGGTAAGGGCAGACAAGAGCATAAATAACACCCGCGGTCTTACAATTAATGTAAGATCGTAACTTATGCTGTCTGCCATCAAGGGGATTAACAAAAAAGTCTCTAGTTGAAGCCATGTGGGCACAAATGTTGCAGTCACCACAGGCAAAAGAACCCCGAAGTCTCATCCCCTGGCCCGTCCGAGTTGTCTGTCTTGCATAGTGGCTCCGCGTAAGGAGGTCCCTAAAGTTTGGGGCTCTCCTTGCAGTGAGCAGAGGACGATCCCCCACCACTTTCGAGGTACTGAGGTCGGTAGTTAAAATCCCCCAGTGTTTACGTAGAATTTTTCCCAAGGTGTCCCAACTATTGTTGTAAGCCGTAATGAATCTGGGCCTATTATCACATACCTTTACATTTGACTCTAATAAAGAATCCTGTGTTTGAGCCCTGGCCCGCTGGTATGCCTTGGAGATACTTCTATGAGGATAATGCCGACTCCTGAACCGATGCGTGAGATCCCTTGCCTCCTCTTGGAAATCCAGATCATTAGTGCAATTCCTTCTCACCCGCAAGAATTGGCCCGTTGGGACCCCCTTCCTGGTGTGCAATGGGTGAAAGCTCCTGAAATCGAGCAGACTATTAGTAGCCGTGGGCTTCCGAAATAGCCTGGTCACAATCGATCCATTGTCCAACGAAACCTGCAGGTCCAGGAACGTCACTGTGGAAAATGACAAGGAGTATGTCAGAAGAATGTGATGGGTGTTAACGTTCAAGGATTCAATGAATTGACAACACTCTTCTGTAGTACCAGTCCAGATAAAAAATAAATCGTCGATATAACGTGACCAGTGACAAACCTTATCCCTAAAGGTAGTTGACGGAAATACCTGGGTGGCTTCCCACCATCCTCGAAACAAGTTTGCTAGGACTGGGGCACATCTCGCACCCATAGCCACACCGGATACCTGTAAATAGTAGGTCCTGTCGAACAAGAAATAATTGTGCCAGAGTATGAACTCTAACAAGTCTACTATCAGGGAGTCATGCATGCGGTCAGAGTGGTTTAACTGATCTAGAAAAAATAGGACCGCCAAGATGCCATCTTGATGGCCAATATTGGAATATAGCGACTCCACGTCGCAAGTAACGAGGAGAGCCCCCGGAGGTATTGAAAGACCCAGACAAATACTAATAAAATGCGCCGAGTCCCTAACAAAGGAGGGCAACGTTTTTACAAGTGGCTGAAGGAAATGATCGACATAGACGCAGGCCTTTTCACACAAGCTACCAATGCAGGCCACAATGGGCCTGCCCGGAGGTTTAAGCAGACACTTGTGCACTTTAGGCAACATGTAGAAAGTGGCCGTGACAGGACATTCAACCCAAAGGAACCTGTATTCGTGATGGTCAATGATACCCAGGTCCTTGGCCCTATCTAGGAGTTTTTTAAACCTAGTAGCAAAGATTTCTGTCGGATCTGAGGGTAACTTCGTATAAAATCTACAGTTGCCCAATTGGCGCTGCGCCTCCTCCAGATAGAGGGCATGTGGCCAAAGGACCACATTGCCCCCTTTGTCTGCCTCCTTAATCAGAAACATGGTATTTTGGCGCAAACCAGTAAGGGCCCTATGTTCCTCCCTACTCAAGTTGTTGGGTATCCTAACCCGAGGCGATAAGTTCATGATGTCTTTTTTCACAAGTTCGAAAAACACCCGAACGGCAGGCACCAATGAGAAAGGGGGTGTAACATTAGATCGGTTTCTATGAGGGAAGCGCCGCCTACCTGTATCGGACTCGTTCTCCTGGAGCAGCTGAATCAGATCCTGCAATATTTGTTGGTCTGTTTGATCAGAAGAGCTGACCAGATGAGGCTGACTGTGTAACACCCGGAGAACAAGATTCCTACAAAATAGGTATAAGTCTGTGATTAGGGTGAATTTATCCGCACATTGCACTGGAGAGAAAGTCAGGCCCCTCTGTAAAACCGAAAGTTCGGTAGACGACAAAACATAATCAGAGAGGATACTTTTTGGTATCCGGGCCTTATTATGGGCCTTACTTTGGGCGCTTGTCTCAATTAGGTCATAGACCTTGCTGGCAGTATCTCTTCAGGCGTTACGCTGTCTTTAGTTTTGGTGGGTGGTTTTCTTCCAGGTGTTATTTTCCTGGTTACCACGATTACGGTTGCATGTCTTTTCTTGGCATGCACTGATTGCCAGTATAGGTGCTCAGGTCTACCCAGGGTATCCTTTGTCCCATGAGCCAGAGGGGGGGTTTTACCTTTACGAACAAGTGTGTATAGGCTCAATTGATACGTATTTATATATCGTGCATTATGTTTGTATATGGACCAGGTTTCTTATGTGTCATTGTTTTTAATTATGTTTTATGTTTTTTGAAGTTACTGTCTGTCAATAAAATTCCTGTTTTTCAATTTTGATTATTATTATTTCATTGGTTTGTGGTGTGCATTTACATAAGTGGCTGCTTTTCTTCTTTGTTCAGTTCTATTGGTTTGGCCACTTTTTTGCACCCCTAATGTGATCTAAAATTTTATTGTATTGGTAGTGCGCTCTTTTTGCCTTGTTGCCGGAGAATGCCATCCAGTGCCCACACCAGTAGTACATATAGTGCTGGAGAATGCCATCCAATGTCCATATAAATAGCACACGTAGTGCTGGAAAATGCCTTCCAATGCCCATATAAATAGTACACATAATGCAGGAGAATGCAATGTTTCTCTACAACTGGCTAACGGAGCACACTTTATAGATATTGGTTAGCCAGGTCTGGAGTCTCCGCGGTGTGGAAGGCGGGGCCAGTGCTGTGCAGCCCTCGAGCCCATTCTTCCTCCCCCGGCCAAATGTAAATTAAATTTACGTTTTTTACACTGTAAAGCAACTCTTTAATTGGCAGCGGACAGTCACATATAGCTGTCCGTTATCCAACTCAGCGAAGCGTATTTTGGCGCCACAAAAAAAAACTAAAATGTATGCTTTTGCACCCGAAACCCTGTAATAAGCTTTAAAACAGGCTGTAGAGAGAAAAGGAGCATGAATCAACGCAAGGCTATTGAAAACATGCTCATAAGGAGGTTGTGCCGAACACCTGCAATTGCGTAGGCGCCCGCTGCAACCCACAGTTAGGTAGAAGAGTACCTACACACATCCTACAGGATGACTTAATGGAAAAAAACATTGAAAACCTTACCATGTTAGCGTGCGAGTGTCCATAAACATGTGGAGGAATCCTGGCCATACGTGGTCCCTATGGGAAAAATGAATGGAGCCTTCTGAAACTGTTTTTCTTTAGTGTTAACGGGACATACTGTATATATATGTGACCTACTTAACATTACATACATACTATATATCATAATGGAACATACCTTAACTGGCTAATGGGACATTTTTTTAGATATTCGTTATCCAGTTCTTGAGTCTCCACTCTTCAATGTTTCTCTACAACTGGCTAACGGGACGCACTTTATCATGCTCGTTAGCCGGGTCTGGAGTCACACATGCTGCTGGAGAATGCCGTCCACTGCTCATATAAATAGAACACATAGTGCTGGAGAATGCCTTCCAATGCCCATATAAATGGCACACGTAGTGCTGGAGAATGCCATCCAGTGCCCACACCAATAGTACACATGGTGCTGGAGAATGCAGTCTACTGCTTATATAAATAGAACACATAGTGCTGGAGAATGCCATCCAGTGCCCACACCAATGGTACACATAGTGCTGGAGAATGCCGTCCAATGCCCATATAAATGGCACACGTAGTGCTGGAGAATGCCATACAGTGCCCACACCAATGGTACACATAGTGCTGGAGAATGCCATCCAGTGCCCACACCAATGGTACACATAGTGCTGGAGAATGCCGTCCAATGCCCATATAAATGGCACACGTAGTGCTGGAGAATGCCATCCAGTGCCCACACCAATAGTACACATGGTGCTGGAGAATGCCGTCTACTGCTCATATAAATAGAACACATAGTGCTGGAGAATGCCATCCAGTGCCCACACCAATGGTACACATAGTGCTGGAGAATGCCGTCCAATGCCCATATAAATGGCACACGTAGTGCTGGAGAATGCCATCCAGTGCCCACACCAATGGTACACATAGTGCTGGAGAATGCCGTCCAATGCCCATATAAATGGCACACGTAGTGCTGGAGAATGCCATCCAGTGCCCACACCAATAGTACACATGGTGCTGGAGAATGCCGTCTACTGCTCATATAAATAAAACACATAGTGCTGGAGAATGCCATCCAGTGCCCACACCAATGGTACACATAGTGCTGGAGAATGCCGTCCAATGCCCATATAAATGGCACACGTAGTGCTGGAGAATGCCATCCAGTGCCCACACCAATGGTACACATAGTGCTGGAGAATGCCATCCAGTGCCCACACCAATGGTACACATAGTGCTGGAGAATGCCGTCCAATGCCCATATAAATGGCACACGTAGTGCTGGAGAATGCCATCCAGTGCCCACACCAATGGTACACATAGTGCTGGAGAATGCCGTCCAATGCCCATATAAATGGCACACGTAGTGCTGGAGAATGCCATCCAGTGCCCACACCAATAGTACACATGGTGCTGGAGAATGCCGTCTACTGCTCATATAAATAAAACACATAGTGCTGGAGAATGCCATCCAGTGCCCACACCAATGGTACACATAGTGCTGGAGAATGCCGTCCAATGCCCATATAAATGGCACACGTAGTGCTGGAGAATGCCATCCAGTGCCAACACCAATAGTACACATGGTGCTGGAGAATGCCGTGGTCGGCCATGTTTCTCGAGAACCGGCTAACGGGATGCACTTTATCATGCTCGTTAGCCGCTTCTGGAGTCACCCATGGTGCTGGATAATGCCGTTTAATGCCCATATAAATGGCACACGTAGTGCTGGAGAATGCCATCCAGTGCCAACACCAATAGTACACATGGTGCTGGAGAATGCGGTCTACTGCTCATATAAATAGAACACATAGTGCTGGAGAATGCCATCCAGTGCCCACACCAATGGTACACAGTGCTGGAGAATGCCGTGGTCGGCCATGTTTCTCGAGAACCGGCTAACGGGACGCACTTTATCATGCTCGTTAGCCGGGTCTGGAGCCACCCATGATGCTGGAGAAGGGCATGGTCTGCCATGTTTCTCCAGAACCCGCTAACGGGACGCACTTTATCATGCTTGTTTGCCGGGTCTGGAGTCACCCATGGTGCTGGAGAATCCCATCCAGTGCCCACACCAATGGTACACATAGTGCTGGAGAATGCCGTCCAATGCCCATATAAATGGCACACGTAGTGCTGGAGAATTCCATCCAGTGCCCACACCAATAGTACACATGGTGCTGGAGAATGCCATCTACTGCTCATATAAATAGAACACATAGTGCTGGAGAATGCCATCCAGTGCCCACACCAATGGTACACATAGTGCTGGAGAAAGCCATCCAGTGCCCACACCAATGGTACACATAGTGCTGGAGAATGCTGTCCAATGCCCACACCAATAGTGCACATGGTGCTGGAGAATGCAGTCTACTGCTTATATAAATAGAACACATAGTGCTGGAGAATGCCATCCAGTGCCCACACCAATGGTACACATAGTGCTGGAGAATGCCGACCAATGCCCATATAAATGGCACACGTAGTGCTGGAGAATGCCATCCAGTGCCCACACCAATAGTACACATGGTGCTGGAGAATGCCGTGGTCGGCCATGTTTCTCTAGAACCGGCTAATGGGATGCAATTTATCATGCTCGTTAGCCGGGTCTGGAGTCACTCATGATGCTGGAGAGGGGTGTAGTCAGCCATGTTTCTCCAGAACCGGTTAACGGGACGCACTTTATCATGCTCGTTAGCCGGGTCTGGAGTCACCCATGATGCTGGAGAAGGGCGTGGTTGGCTAACGGGACGCCTTTATCATGCTCGCTAGCCGGGTCTGGAGTCACCCATGGTGCTGGAGAATGCCATCCACTGCTCATATAAATAGAACACACAGCTGCAGCATGTGCTACATGTTCACAGATCGACCAGAAGAAGAATCCAATTTCACCTGTCAGAAGTGTAGACTAGTGGCCCTTTTAGAAGAAAAGGTGCGGGGTCTGGAAGAAAGAATAGCAACTTAAAAACTCATCAAAGAGAATGAAGACTTCCTAGACAGAACAGAAGCATCTCTACTGGTCACAGAAGGTGAAAAAAGTGTCAGAGAACCTCCAAAAGCAGATGAGTGGAAGCATGTGACCAAAATAAGCAAGAAGACCATGGAGAAATCACCAACCACACAACTGAAGAACCGATATCAAATCTTTGTAGAGGATGAAGATGGCACACCTAAGGATGAAGCAATACCAGCAAGCAAAAAAGAAAAGGGCACACAGCAACAAGTGACAGCAAAAAGTACAGCCAAGAAGCAACGAAGAGTGGTGGTGGTGGGAGACTCACTACTGAGAGGCACAGAAGCAGCCTTCTGCAGACCGGACATAACCGCAAGAGAAGTATGCTGCCTTCCAGGTGCAATGATCAAGGATGTGACCGATAGGATACCAAAGCTCTTCAGCTCCAAGGACGTCCACCCATTTCTTCTGATACATGTTGGCACCAATGACACGGCAAGGAAGGACCTACCGACAATCTGCAAGGACTTTGAAGAGTTGGGGAAGAAAGTAAAGGAACTGGATGCACAGGTAGTTTTTTCTTCTATCCTTCTAGTAGACGGGCATGGCAACAGGAGATGGAACAGGATCCTTGATGCGAACAACTGGCTAAGACGATGGTGCAGACAACAAGGATTCGGATTCCTGGACCACGGTTTGAATTACTTGTACGATGGACTCCTCACCAGAGACAGACTACACCTCAACAAACCTGGGAAACACACATTCGCCAGAAAACTCGCTACACTCATCAGGAGGGCGTTAAACTAGAAGAAATGGGGACGGGAAGAAAAACATTAGACTCGAACAAAGAAGACCCAGGAAAACATACTCAGAAGGGAGGTAAGAACATTTCTAAAACAATCCACAGCGAGGAGATTGGAACAAAACAAAATCCTCTAAACTGCATGCTCGCAAATGCCAGAAGCCTGACAAACAAGATGGAAGAACTAGAAGCAGAAATATCTACAGGCAACTTTGACATAGTGGGAATAACCGAGACATGATTAGATGAAAGCTATGACTGGGCAGTTAACTTACAGGGTTACAGTCTGTTTAGAAAGGATCGTAAAAATCGGAGAGGAGGAGGGGTTTCTCTCTATGTAAAGTCTTGTCTAAAGTCCACTTTAAGGGAGGATATTAGCGAAGGGAACGAGGATGTCGAGTCCATATGGGTCGAAATTCATGGAGGGAAAATGGTAACAAAATTCTCATTGGGGTCTGTTACAAACCCTCAAATATAACAGAAATCATGGACAGTCTACTTCTAAAGCAGATAGATGAAGCTGCAACCCATAATGAGGTCCTGGTTATGGGGGACTTTAACTACTCGGGATATTAACTGGGAAACAGAAACCTATGAAACCCATAAAGGCAACAGGTTTCTGCTAATAACCAAGAAAAATTATCTTTCACAATTGGTGCAGAATCCAACCAGAGGAGCAGCACTTTTAGACCTAATACTATCTAATAGACCTGACAGAATAACAAATCTGCAGGTGGTCGGGCATCTAGGAAATAGCGACCACAATATTGTACAGTTTCACCTGTCTTTCACTAGGGGACTTGTCAGGGAGTCACAAAAACACTGAACTTTAGGAAGGCAAAGTTTGACCAGCTTAGAGATGCCCTTAATCTGGTAGACTGGGACAATATCCTCAGAAATAAGAATACAGATAATAAATGGAAAATGTTTAAGAACATCCTAAATAGGCACTGTAAGCGGTTTATACCTTGTGGGAATAAAAGGACTAGAAATAGGAAAAACCCAATGTGGCTAAACAAAGAAGTAAGACAGGCAATTAACAGTAAAAAGAAAGCATTTGCACTACTAAAGCAGGATGGCACCACTGAAGCTCTAAAAAACTATAGGGAGAAAAATACTTCATCTAAAAAACTAATTAAAGCTACCAAAAAGGAAACAGAGAAGCACATTGCTAAGGAGAGTAAAACTAATCCCAAACTGTTCTTCAACTATATCAATAGTAAAAGAATAAAAACTGAAAATGTAGGCCCCTTAAAAAATAGTGAGGAAAGAATGGTTGTAGATGACGAGGAAGAAGCTAACATATTAAACACCTTCTTCTCCACGGTATTCACGGTGGAAAATGAAATGCTAGGTGAAATCCCAAGAAACAATGAAAACCCTATATTAAGGGTCACCAATCTAACCCAAGAAGAGGTGCGAAACCGGTTAAATAAGATTAAAATAGATAAATCTCCGGGTCCAAATGGCATACACCCACGAGTACTAAGAGAACTAAGTAATGTAATAGATAAACCATTATTTCTTATTTTTAGGGACTCTATAGCGACGGGGTCTGTTCCGCAGGACTGGCGCATAGCAAATGTGGTGCCAATATTCAAAAAGGGCTCTAAAAGTGAACCTGGAAATTATAGGCCAGTAAGTCTAACCTCTATTGTTGGTAAAATATTTGAAGGGTTTCTGAGGGATGTTATTCTGGATTATCTCAATGAGAATAACTGTTTATCTCCATATCAGCATGGGTTTATGAGAAATCGCTCCTGTCAAACCAATCTAATCAGTTTTTATGAAGAGGTAAGCTATAGGCTGGACCACGGTGAGTCATTGGACGTGGTATATCTCGATTTTTTTCCAAAGCGTTTGATACCGTGCCGCACAAGAGGTTGGTACACAAAATGAGAATGCTTGGTCTGGGGGAAAATGTGTGTAAATGGGTTAGTAACTGGCTTAGTGATAGAAAGCAGAGGGTGGTTATAAATGGTATAGTCTCTAACTGGGTCGCTGTGACCAGTGGGGTACCGCAGAGGTCGGTATTGGGACCTGTTCTCTTCAACATATTCATTAATGATCTGGTAGACAGGCATTCCTCACATGTATTCAACGTATCTGGAAGCCGTAAATAATGCAACTGAGGCGATGAAAACTATATCTCCGAGCAATAACAAATACTTGGAAGTCACCCAAGCAACGAGTATACTCGCTCATCCCTGCATCTGACACATCTTGTTTCATTTATGAAGGAGGGACTCTTAAAGTCACAGAGCCTATTTTTACTGGTGCATCAGGCAGCATTAATCTTCTTAAAAGGCCATTAAACAGTGGGTCTCCTATACTGTTATTGCCTATGCAGTGAGTGGCTGGGCTGCCAAAAATTAGGACACACCCCAATACCCCTTTCATGAGACGTACAGGAGGGCCACCCGAAAAATGTTGCATTGAATGCAAGGCCTGGCCTTCCCAAAAGTTACATGCACCCCAATAACAGTTTCAGCAGACGTACTTGAGGACCTCATGACAAAATTGTTCCCATTAGAAGAAAGTGTGTCTCCCATACTGTTTGCTTATGCATTGAATGCAAGGCCTGCCCTGCACCAATGTTACAAGCACCCCAATAACTGTTTCAGCAGACGTACTTGAGGGCCTCAGGACAAAAGTGTACCCATTTGAAGAAAGTGTGTCTCCCATACTGTTTGCCTATGCACTGAATGCAAGGCCTGCAATGCACCAATGTTAGATGCACCCCAATAACCCTTTCAGCAGACGTACTTTACCGCCTTGTGACAAAATCTTTCCCATTAGAAGAAAATGTGTCTCCCATACTGTTTGCTTATGCATTGAATGCAAGGCCTGCCCTGCTTCAATGTTACATGCACCCCAATAACTGTTTCAGCAGACGTACTTGAGGGCCTCAGGGCAAAATTGTTCCCATTAAAACAAAGTGTGTCTCCTATACTGCTTGCTTATGCAGTGAATGCAAGGCCTGCCCTTCACCAATGTTACTTGCACTCCAATAACCCTTTGAAACGATTTACTGGATGGCCACATGAAACAAAAGTTCCCCTTATTATTATTTTTTTTATTACCATAAATTTTGTCCATGAAGTGAATGCAAGGCCTGGCCGTAATTTGCACACACCACAATCCCCCTTGGAAGAAACATGGAGGAGGGTCTCATAACATTTTTTTCACATCACAAAGGAGCGCTTCACCTATACTTGGAATGCCCATACACTAAGTGAATGGGCTGACAAACATTTCCCCATAGGGGATAAAAAAAAATTTTAAATTTGTTTATGGCCATGATACACTCTTGCAAAAAACTACAGTGGCTGTAGCATCACGGAATATGTTCACCCTCGTGTTCTAGTGGTGGTGTCTGAAGAGACGTGGTGCATGTCAAACTATGAACATTTTCACAATTTAAAGGAGCGAATCTCCTATACTTGGAATGCCCATACCCTAAGTGTAAGGGCTGACAAACTTTTCCCCCTGGGGGGGTCTTTTTTTTTTTTAATAATTTACGGGCATCATAAACACCTTTGCCAAAAATGAGATTGACTGTTGCATCATGGAATACGTTCACCCTCGTGTTCAAGTGGTGGTGTCTGAAGAGATGTGAAGGATGTCCTCCTATGAATGCTTTCCCAATTTAAAGGACCGGGTCTCCTATACTGGTAATGCCCATAAATTAAGTGTAAGGGCTGACAAACATTTCCCCCTGGGGGTCTACTTTTTCTTTCTTAAATTATTCAAGGAATACGTGCACCCTCGTGTTCTAGTGGTGGTGTCTAAAGAGACGTGGAGGATGTCCTCCTATGAATGTTTTCCCAATTTAAAGGAGAGGGTCTCCTATCCTTGGAATGCTCATACACTAAGTGCATGGGCTGACAAACATTTCCCCATGGAGGGTACATTTAAAAAATTTTTTTTATGGGCCTCATAGACACCCTTGCAAAAAAAATAGACTGGCTGTAATTTTTCTGCAACAATGGCCCTCTGGTACTGCACCATTTTAGTACACCTGTCTGCCTCTGGAACAAGAGATTGAAAGTTTAGCATGGGTCTAAAAGTGTCACTACCCAGTAATGACTGTCACCCAAAATTTTTACAACACGAGGGTCATGGGAAAGGCAGTGCACAATAAAGTCAAACAAGCATGCCAGACTGGTAACAGGAAAGCCTTCCGTGTCCTCAACAACAGGACGAGTGACCAAGGTGTCCTCCTCCTCCTCTTCCTCCTCCCTGTCCTCAGGCCATCCACGATGAACAGGCAGTATGACAGTTTTGCTTGTAGTACCATCTATACTGCATGAAAGTAGCTCCTGTTCTTCCTCTTCCTCCTCTTCCTCATTGTCAACCAATCCACGTTGGGATGACATGAGGCTGGGCTGTGTGCAATCACCCTGCATGGTTCCTTGCTTCATGTCCTCGTGCTCCGACTACAATGCACCCTCTTTCATTGTGAGCAGAAATCTTTTCAGAATGCAGAGAAGTGGGATGGTGACGCTAATTATGGCATCATCGCCGCTTACCATCTTGGTGGACGCCTCAAAGTTTTGCAGGATGGTACAGATGTCCGACATCCATGTCCACTTCTGAAGTCTTATGTGTGGAGTCTGAACTGAATAACAACGGCCTTGTTGATTTTGGTATTCAACAAATGCCCTCTTCTGCTCACAAATCCTTTCCAACATATGCAGTGCAGTGTTTCAACACGTGGGAACATCACACAACAGTCGGTGAGCCGGAAGCTGCAAACACTGATGAAGCATGGCAACAGCGGCTGAAGCTGTAGCTGACTTTCTAAAATGGGCACTCAGTCGGCGTACTTTCATAAGCAGATCCGACCGCTCCAGGTAGGTTTTGAGAGCGCTGAACCACAAGGTTAAGCTCATGGGCCAGGCATGGCACGTGTTTGAGCTCGCCTTGCCTCAGAGCCGCCACCAGGTTCCGGCCATTGTCACACATGACCATGCCTGGCTGTAGGTTTAGCGGTGTCAGCCACAGATCTGACTGCTCTTTCAGAGCTGTCCACATCTCTTCAGCATTGTGCGGTTTGTCACCTAAGCAGATTAGCTTCAGCACAGCCTGTTGGCGCTTGGCTTAGGCAGTGCTGCAGTGTTTCCAGCTTGTGACCGATATGCTACTTTCAGAGATGGAGGTTGAAGAGGAGGCGGAAGAGGAGGTGCAGGAGCTGTAGACTGTGAGGGCAACCCAGATTGACATAGGGCCCGCAATCCTAGGGGTTGGGAAAACGTGCACCATCCCAAGGTCCGGCTGGGTCCCGGCTTCCACTGGGTTACAGTGTGCCTTCAGCAAGATGTACCGTCCTTGCCCACAAGCACTTGTCCACGTGTCAGTGGTTAGGTGGACTTTCCCAGTAACAGCATTGTTGAGGGCAGGGCTAATGTTGTGGGACACGTGCTTGTGTAATGCCGAGACAGCAGATCAGGAGAAATAGTGGCAGCTGGGGATTGAATACTTTGGGACGGCCGCCACCATCAGGTTGCAGAAAGCTTCCATCTCCACGAACCTAAAAGGCAACATTTCGAGTGCAAGCAGAAGAGAAATTTGTGAATTTAGTACTGTGGCCTGTGTTACGTTGAAGGCCTACTTCCGCTGGTGTTCCAATGACTGTAGTATGGACAACTAAAGGCTGCGCTGAAACAAGGATGTGGACGTGCTCCATGATGGTGCTAGTTGAGTATGGGTAACGGCAGGTGCAGGGCAGGAGGCATCTTCACATGCACTGTGGACAGGGGATTGGCTTTCACGCACAACAGTGGAAGAAGGAGTGGTGTTACCCGCAGACACTTTTCCTGGTGCCTGTAGTTTGGCCCACAAAGTCGGGTGCTTTGCTGCCATGCGCCTGATCATGCTGGTGGTGGTCAGGCTGGTAGTTTTGCTACCCCTGCTCATGCGGGTATGCAGGTGTTGCAAATGGCCTGTTTGGGGTTATCGGCAGAGTCTCTAAAAAATAACCAAACTCAGGAAGACGTTATAGTTGGACTGGCAACTTCCATCATGTTGGTGTTGCGTTGAACGGTTGCCCGCCTTCTGTATCATGGTTGTGGACAGGGTTCCTTCCTTCCCTGTCCTCTCGAGGATAATTTGTATAGCATCCTTCTAGTTTGGGTAGGGTTATATTTACCCACCTTCATCTCGAGAGTCTTGTCAGTCATACATCTGTCTTGGCTGTGTGTCTGACCCCCTGGTGTGCTTGCATACTGTGGTCCGGTTGCTTTCTTGTGTATGATGCAATCTGTTTTCTCGTTCTGTGCTTTGCCTTGTGACTCTGTGCTAAGTGTCTGTTTCTGGCTCTGACCTTTGGCTTGGTACTCTAACCTCCCTGCTGCCTGCCCCGCTTCCACTGCATCGCTATCTTCGGCTCCACGACCTTTTTGCTTAGTCCCGACCATGCTTATGTCTCAACCTTTCGGCACTACATCGACCTCCCGGCTTGACTTCAGCACGTTCAGACTACTCTCTTGCTCCACCAGTCACCGCTGCCACTCGGTGTTTGACTCCGCCTCCATCCACTCCCCCAGAGGTCACATGTTTCAGGTCCTGCGCTCCGGCAGGTAAGCTCACCGCAGCACTCCTTACTCTCTCTCTGTCCTTCTGTTACACGTGCACCAACTCCTGCTGTAAGTCTGCAGCAGGGCTCTTGATATTCTGTCTGTGGACACCACATTGCGTCTTCCTGCCTGTTGGGGTGCTACGCCTTCATCCCTGTGTGCTGCTGTCCTCGCACTGCATGTCCTCCTGCCAGGTTGGGTCAGTTACTATATTATCCACCACCTCTTCTTCCATTTCTGCACCCTGGTCCTCCTTCTGAGTTTCTGGCAATTGTGTCTCATCATCGTCCACAACTTTTAACACGATAACACCGTCGCCTTTGTGTGAGCGTGGCTGCTCAAATATTTGGGCATCGCTACATGTAATCTCATCTTGCCTCTCTTCAAGTGGACTGGGAGAGAGGCCAGAATCTAAAAATGGAAAAGAGAACAACTCTTCGGAGAGTCCAAGTGTTGGATCAGGTGTCTCAGGGCACTCAGCAAGCTGGGAGGAAGGAGGCTCAGGGTGAGGAATATGCAGTCCACAGTCACGGCTACTCAGACTTGACTGTGTGGAAGACAGGGTGCTGGAGTTGGTGGCAAAGTGACTGAAAGCATTATCCGCCATCCAACCAACTACCTTTTCACGTTGCTCTGGTGTCAAGATTGCTTTTCTGCCATGCCCTATGAATTCTGACAGGAATCTGTTGTGAGAAGATGTGGGTGTTTGCTGTGGCCCACTTTCAGCTTGCCCACAGCCTCAACCTCTGCATGCACCATCACCATCACGTTCACTTCTCCGTCCCTTGCCATGCGCCTTGTCCATTTTAATAAAAAGGTGAATGCAAGCATCAACTATAATTTAATTACACAATTTGTAGGCCACAGATAGATGAGGCGTGTCCAGGGGCTGGCTGGCACTTTTCAGCCTGGGGGGCAATCACAAGGCAGTGGCCCTTCAGTTGCGGTGGCCCTCCTTTTTCCTGCTTACCTCTGGCCATTGCATTAAAGCAGCAGACATAACAGGCTTTAAAAACATGCTGGTACAGAGATATGGAAACAGAACTGAGCTTGCTGCATAGATATGGGAGCAGAACTGAGCTTTCTCCAGAGATAAGGGAGCAGAACAGAGCTTACTACAGAGATATGGGAGCAGAACGGAGCTTACTACAGAGATATGGGAGCAGAACGGAGCTTACTACAGACATATGGGAGCAGAACAGAGCTTACCACAGACATATGGGAGCAGAACAGAGCTTACAACAGAGATATGGGAGCAGAACGGAGCTTACTACAGAGATATGGGAGCAGAACGGAGCTTACTACAGACATATGGGAGCAGAACAGAGCTTACAACAGAGATATGGGAGCAGAACGGAGCTTACTACAGAGATATGGGAGCAGAACGGAGCTTACTATGAGATATGGGAGCAGAACTGATCTTACTCCAGAGATAAGGGAGCAGAACAGAGCTTACTACAGAGATATGGGAGCAGAACGGAGCTTACTACAGAGATATGGGAGCAGAACAGAGCTTACTATGAGATATGGGAGCAGAACAGAGCTTACTATGAGATATGGGAGCAGAACAGAGCTTACTACAGAGATATGGGAGCAGAATCGAGCTTACTACAGAGATATGGGAGCAGAACCGAGCTTACTACAGACATATGGGAGCAGAACAGAGCTTACTACAGAGATATGGGAGCAGAACGGAGCTTACTACAGAGATATTGGAGCAGAACGGAGCTTACTACAGACATATGGGAGCAGAACAGAGGTTACTACAGAGATATGGGAGCAGAACAGAGCTTACTATGAGATATGGGAGCAGAACAGAGCTTACTACAGAGATATGGGAGCAGAACAGAGCTTACTATGAGATATGGGAGCAGAACAGAGCTTACTACAGAGATATGGGAGCAGAACAGAGCTTACTATGAGATATGGGAGCAGAACTGATCTTACTCCAGAGATAAGGGAGCAGAACGGAGCTTACTACAGACATATGGGAGCAGAACGGAGCTTACTATGAGATATGGGAGCAGAACTGATCTTACTCCAGAGATAAGTGAGCAGAACAGAGCTTACTACAGAGATATGGGAGCAGAATGGAGCTTACTACAGACATATGGGAGCAGAACAGAGCTTACTACAGAGATATGGGAGCAGAACCGAGTTTACTCCAGAGATAAGGGAGCAGAACAGAGCTTACTACAGAGATATTGGAGCAGAACGGAGCTTACTACAGACATATGGGAGCAGAACAGAGGTTACTACAGAGATATGGGAGCAGAACAGAGCTTACTATGAGATATGGGAGCAGAACAGAGCTTACTACAGAGATATGGGAGCAGAACAGAGCTTACTATGAGATATGGAAGCAGAACTGATCTTACTACAGACATATGGGAGCAGAACAGCGCTTACTACAGAGATATGGGAGCAGAACAGAGCTTACTATGAGATATGGGAGCAGAACTGATCTTACTCCAGAGATATGGGAGCAGAACAGAGCTTACTACAGAGATATGGGAGCAGAACTGATCTTACTCCAGAGATATGGGAGCAGAACAGAGCTTACTACAGACATATGGGAACAGAACGGAGCTTACTACAGAGCAGTGGCGTAACTACAAAAGTTATGGGCCCCGCTGCGAACTGTCAAATGGGGTCCCCCCATGCCAAAATATATAGATGAATTAGAAATGGCGACACACGCAATTGTCATCTGCATTAGTAATACATGCACCATTACATAATTAGTTGTAGGCTGGGTTCACAAGAGTGAAGTTTACATTCTGTATACACACCACAACCTCCAGCCTCGCGGAGGGTATCCCTCCTGTAAACCCAGCCTGACGGGGTCAACCCCTTATAAATGGAAGTGTGCTCCTCTAAACCATGTAATCACTGCAAATCCTCCAACCGTAAGTGGTGAATTTCCAGAGCTGGGAAATGGGAGCTCAATATTAGAACACGTCAACTTTAGTTCCCATCCCGCCTCAAGGAAGTATGGCAGACAGATGTGATAAGACTATTAGAAAAACTACTGCCACACACACAGCAGTACATACTGGCAGAAGTGTGAGGGCATTAGTGCCTGTTTATGGACATGTTAGTGCCTCTTAGCTTCTGGCAATGTTTTACCTCAGCTCACATTTGGGCCATACCATTGTAAAACAGGTAGACACATTTACCCACTGACCCTACTATTCATAAGGAACTGCTGTCTACCCCTTAGTTGCCACTGTATATAGTCAGGGTGGGAATGTGGGCTACAGAACAACACAGGGCGATGACACTGCTACCTGAACCCTTCAGCTGCCCTACTATGTGCAGGGAATAAAACCAGTACAAAGTAAGGCAGCCTCCCTGCAGAGCTGTCCAGGGCCGGACTGGAACAAAAAAGGAGCAATGCCACACAAACCCCACCAGCCCACAGACTATAACACTCCCCGACACCCGATCAGTGGATTTTCCTATACTGTGTTGTGTTCTTCAACGCTCCTCTTAAAGGCGTTATTGGAAGAGCTATGTGTGAATGCCGTCGCAGTGCGCACGATTGATCGCTTCTTTAGAGCGCCGGTTCTCGAGATCATGGGGGTCCCAGCGTTCGGACCCCAGCAACTACAAAGTTCTCGGGAAAGGGAATTACTTGGTATAATCCATTTAAATGTGTTTTCCAATATATATATATATATATTTTATTTTCCCATAGTATTCCTGAAAATAATAAACCAATATTAACCCTCCCAAAGACCAATGTCGCCTATCCGAGAACAGGACAGGAGGAGTGGTACTGTGCATTGTATATATACAGGACAGGAGGAGTGGTACTGTGCAGTGTATATATACAGGACAGGAGAAGTGGTACTGTGCAGTGTATATATACAGGAGGAGTGGTACTGTGCAGTGTATATATACAGGACAGGAGGAGCGGTACTGTGCAGTGTATATATACAGGAGGAGTGGTACTGTGCAGTGTATATATACAGGACAGGAGGAGTGGTACTGTGCATTGTATATATACAGGACAGGAGGAGTGGTACTGTGCATTGTATATATACAGGACAGGAGGAGTGGTACTGTGCAGTGTATATATACAGGAGGAGTGGTACTGTGCAGTGTATATATACAGGACAGGAGGAGCGGTACTGTGCAGTGTATATATACAGAAGTGGTACTGTGCAGTGTATATATACAGGAGGAGTGGTACTGTGCAGTGTATATATACAGGACAGGAGGAGTGGCACTGTGTGGTGTATATATACAGGAGGAGTGGTACTGTGCAGTGTATATATACAGGACAGGAGGAGTGGTACTGTGCAGTGTATATATACAGGAGGAGTGGTACTGTGCAGTGTATATATACAGGAGGAGTGGTACTGTGCAGTGTATATATACAGGACAGGAGGAGCGGTACTGTGCAGTGTATATATACAGAAGTGGTACTGTGCAGTGTATATATACAGGAGGAGTGGTACTGTGCAGTGTATATATACAGGACAGGAGGAGTGGTACTGTGCAGTGTATATATACAGCAGGAGTGGTACTGTGCAGTGTATATATACAGGAGGAGAGGTACTGTGCAGTGTATATATACAGGGCAGTGGTACTGTGCAGTGTATATATACAGAAGTGGTACTGTGCAGTGTATATATACAGGAGGAGTGGTACTGTGCAGTGTATATATACAGGACAGGAGGAGTGGCACTGTGCGGTGTACATACACAGATACTTAGATTTACGCCACGCAGGCTATATACAGTATATAAAACTGAGCAGCACCAAATATTTAAGGGCTTGTCCACTACTAGGACAACCCCTAAATGTTCGGCCCCGATAAATTAATAAAGCCTATACTCACCTCCTGTGCCAGCGCCGTTCCCACAGAGGCTGTGATGTGGTGTTGTGACACGTGATGCCCGGCACCAATCAGTGCTGGTGTCACTGTCTCAATCTTCGCACAATCTGAACATGAAGAGGACGTCCGGGATCAAGCAGCTCACCCTGCACGTCCTCTTCATGTTCAGTTTGTCTGAAGGCGAAGACAGTGACACCAGCACTGATTGGTTCCGGGCATCACGTGTCATAACACCACATCACAGCCTCTGTGGGAACGGCGCTGGCACGGCAGGTGAGTATAGGTTTTATTAATTTATCGGGGCCGAACATTTAGTTTAAGACGAGGTTGTCCGAGTGGGAGACAATCCCTTTAAGCAGTGGACTCTTTATTAGCCCATATTCTCGGCCATATTCTCGGAGTCCACCGCACACACACAGGGAACCGTGGAATTACTGGGGCTCTGGCCTGTCACAAAATGGCAGCGCCGGACACCCACGCAGCACTGCTGGGCACCGGAGACACCCGCAGCACCGGCCAGCAACCGCCAGGCACCCAGAGACACCCAGCAGCAGCACCAGACATGCACCAGCACAAGACCCCCCACACCATCACGCCGCACATCAGTGCCCCCCTCATCCTGGCCTACAGCATCACCCCACTCCTGCCTCCTCCAGCAACGACCCTGAGACCCCCCTTCACTGCACCCAGTAAGCAATAAGACGCATGGATTATAAGAAGCACCACCATTTTATTAAAAAATATTTTTTTCTTATTTTTCTCCTCAAAATTTGGGGTGCGTCTTATAATCCGGAGCGTCTTATAATCCAACAATTACGTGTATATATATATGTATCCAAAAACGAGGCAGCACTCCATAGTTCAATATAAAAACGTGCAGGGTTTAATTTACCCACATATTCTAGCAACGTTTCAGCTCACAATGAGCTTTTCTCAAGCCTTGAGAAAAGCTCATTGTGAGCTGAAACGTTGCCAGAATATGTGGGTAAATTAAACCCTGCACGTTTTTATATTGAACTATGGAGTGCTGCCTCGTTTTTGGATACTTGCAATTGTGGATGATCGCTGGACTGATTGTCTTGGGGCCCTGCACCTGAAGATAAGTATTTCTGTGCTGTTCCCTTTTTCTACTCTCTCTCTCTCTCTCTCTCTATATATATATACGCACGCACGCACGCACACATACACACATATACAGACACTCACACACATATCTATATATACACATACATAGACACACATACATACATGCATGCACACACACAGACACACACATATACACATACATAGACACACATACATACATGCACACACACACACACACATAGACACACACACACGGTATATATATACATACATACACATACATACATGCACGCGCGCACACACACACATACATAGACACACACACTCACACATACATTATATAGGTGAAACCGCGACTGCGGTATGTACATTATATAGCTGATACCACTGTGTGTAATATACTGCGACCGCTATGTATAGCCCATAAAGGCCAGACGCTGTGTGTGTACAAATGTGTGTGTGTGTGTCTGTGTATGTATATATATATATATATATATATACACACACACACATAAACACTGCGGCTGACCTATATGGCCTATACACAGCGGTCGCAGTATATTACACACAGTGGTATCACCTATATAATGTACGTACCGCAGTTTCACCTATATAATGTATATACAACAGTATACAATATACATTAGACAGGTCAAACTGCAAATGCTGCATATACTTACAAAAGGTTTCATCTTGGTTCTCACCTGAGATAGTGGAGGATGAGGAGGGTCCACTGTCCAGCCGGCATCGGAGGTGCTAAGGGCGTGGGGCAGATGCCGGATGGGGATTGGTGAGGAGAGCACTGTTCTCTGATGCTGGTTCTGGCCAGGGTCAGACACGGTGAGGCTCAGGTGTCTCTGCGTGTGGTGGCGGCCTTTTCAAACCTTTGCACAGGCCCTGGTGCGTGCGCTCTCCTGTTTGCCTTCACTGACAAAAGCTGCAGCCGTGTACGCAAGCACAAATGAGGGCTGTGCTCATGTGGGCCGCCACGGCCTTGGTCAGCGCGTTCAGCAAAAGAGCACGCACCAGTGCCTGTGCAGAGGATTTAGAGGGCCGGTGGCCCATTTTGTAGCTCCGCGTGCTTAGGGGTCCCTTAACACTCCGGGCCCTGTTGCAACCTCTGTAGTTACGCCCCTGATAGTGGTATACCATAGGCACAGATATGCAATGTTATATACACTGGATGGATCAATCCTGCACCTGGCCCTGGACATACATGCACTGTATATATACAGGGCCATGTATATAGCATGTGATGTCTGGTCACCAGCATCAGGCTTGATCACTCCAGTGCTGGATTCTGTAGACAGTCTGTGCTCACTCTCGGTATAGGGAGATTTATTGCAGGAGGCTGAACTTTCCTGCAGTCTGGTGACCCTGGAGCCGATGACCTGGCAATGACAGGGTGAAAGTTCAGACTCCTGCAATAAATCTGTGAGCATCAGCAGAGCGGCCACTGATACTATAGAGACCGGCCCTGGACTTATCGGGAGGTGAGCAGCAGCGTTCACCTCCCCACCGCACACAGAGAGCTGAAGGTACTCACTGATGTCTGAGCCATCCACATGCAGATCTCCAGCAGTTACATGCAGCAGTGTTCCTCTACCTCTGCAGTCGGCGCACACAGGGAGAAGGGGGCGTGTCTGCAGCTCCACTGTGAGGCAGCTGCCAGGACATAGAGAACACACCACCGGCCACCAGCAGCCCGAATCAGCTGCTTGGTGACCGGCCCGGGGGGCACCTGCCCCTTTTCCACCCGGCCCAGCCCGCGCCTGGGCGTGTCACAAAGATACCAGACTGTTCAATATGTAGTGTTTTGAGCTAGGGTAACAGACAGCAAAAAAAGCGTAATGTAGACCTGAAAAGCAACTATTTGTAGAGCACAGATAGACCATGAGTTTGACGGAGATACCACACTCTTCAATATGTGTCCTGTATTTTTTTTATTTTATACCCCCAAAATAGTGTACAGAACTAGGGTAACAGACAGGCCTACATTCCACTGTATTTGCTGAGTTGCCACAATTTGTAGGCCACAAATAGATGAGGCGTCTGAAAACGATACCAGACTGTTCAATACGTGGCCTGTATTTTTTTATTTTTTACCCCCAAAAAGTGTATAGAGCTAGGGTAGCAGACAGCAAAAAAAGTGGAATGTAGACCTGAAAAGCAACTATTTGTAGAGCACAGATAGACCAGGCGTCTGTCGTAGATAACAGACTCTTTGATATGTGGCCTGGAGTTTTTAAAAAAAATTTTTACCCAAAAATACTATATACACCTAGGGTAACAGACAGCAAAAACAATGGAACATAGGCTGCAAATGCCACAATTTGTAGACCACAGATAGATCTGGCATCTGAAGGAGATAGAACACTGTTAAATATGTGGAATGGATTTTTTTTGGCCCACCAAAATTGTGTCAATAAGTAGGCTATGACACTAAAAAAAAAAGGTTGGAGTACTAAAATTGTCAAATATTTAGCGCAATGATATGCGATGAGCGTGCCGTACAAAACACAGTGATAAATATAAGAACTGTAGCTAAATATTTTTGGGCCAGCTAAAGATTTTTTGGTCAGCAAAATGGTGTCCAAAAGTGTTGTAAGACACTCCAAAAAAATACTACAGTACCAAAAAAAAAGGCCTGAATTTTCTAAGCACTCACATCTAATGCCTGAGACATTAAAAGCCATTTTAAATTGCTAGATTTTCACGCTGTTGTATTAAAATGGCCTGTCTGTAGTCTACAGTATGACCATTCAAATAAATGTAGAAAAAAAGGGGCTCTGGATTGCTTTGTAAAAAAATTAGCAGCATTCAGGTGTCAAAAAAAATTAATCCTAGCCACAGATACCTGCATCTAGGTATATATAAAATAGGCAGCAGCAGACAAAAATGGACCCTTTTGATGTATGCAGTGAGATCTGCAGTATATACTCACGTACAGTGTCTGCAGGCCTTGCACTGATGTGGATATGCGCACATAGACTCCCCTGCTGCTCAGCAGCAGCTCTCCCTACACTAGCTGAGTCCGGAGCTAAATGTGCCGAGCAAGGCAGCGTCCGGTCTCTTATAGACCTGATGACGCTGTGCGGCCAGCCAATCACTGTAATACCACAACAAAGATGGCTTCGGTATTACAGTGCATGGCAGACAATCCCTGCATGTTCATTGGCTCTCTAAAGAGGGCCAAAATTGCAGGGCAGAGACCCAAGCTCCCATCGAATAATCCCGGAAAATCTCGGTATTCACCGAGTAGCGGCGAGCGCTTTTGCTCATCACTAATAGGTAGTTATCCAGCTTTAGTAGTAATAATAACATTCAGTTGATGGTGGACATGTTAAGACCAAATCAAAGATCTATTCATCACTTAATCTTTTTTTTCTTTGAACTTTAATTCAAATGATTATCAAGAATGGATGGAAATAACCTGCACAACAGCTCAGTGAAAAGATACAATGGGACCTGGATTCCACTGTGACAAAGCTAAACCAACTGTCACACCCTAATGTGAAACAGATGAGAAGTTTTGTAGTGAGAAGTCATATTTTATGAAAGGGTTATCTCTTTAGGATAACTCAGGATCCTCCTTTATGAGGCAGGATTCAGAGTTGCGCTATTAGATCAGCTCCTATTCTGGTGGACCTGGCCCACCTGCACAATACATAAACGGCCGGCCATGTGCAACTGCAGGGATCATTGTTTCCTGGGTTATAACAAACTAGCTGTTGAACCCGTTCTACGACCGGATGGCGAGTCTGTCTCTCTTTGTATCTTTCTCTCTGTGTCTCTCACTCTGGTTCTCTCTCTCTGTCTCTCCCAGACCCCAGTGAAGCTGCTGCTTCTCCAACTGATGTCCTGGCATGGCTGATTCCTGCGCATGTGCTGGAGGCTTCAGGCAGAAGGACACATTTCTCTTTATATTATAGATGAAGTTAAGGATTAAGAGGAGACATGCCCTCAGCTGATTAACAAGTTTGGGTTTCAAGTGAAAAGGTGTGTTTTAATGGGGGTCTGTCACCCCCGAAATCTCTAACTAAATTACTCATATATACAGTTGTGCTCAAAAGTTTACATACCCCAGTGGAATTTTTGCTGTCTTGACCTATTTTCAGAGAATATGAATATGAATAATAACACCAAAACTTTTTGTCCATTCATGGTTAGTGGTTGGGTGAAGCCATTCATTGTCAAACTACTGTGTTTTCTCTTTTTAAATCATAATGACAACCCAAAACATCCAAATTACCCTGCTCAAAAGTTCACAAACCCTGGTGATTTTGGCCTGGTAACATGCACAGAAGCTGACACAAATGTGTTTGAATGGCCACTAAAGGTAAAATCCTCACAAGGACCTGTTTGCTTGTAATCAGTGTGTATGCATAAAAGCGGAGTGAGTTTCTGGGATCCAGACAGACTCTTCCATCTTTCATCCAGCCACTGACATTTCAGGATTGTAAGTCATGGGGAAAACAAAAGAATTATCAACGGATTTACAGGAAAAGGTAGATGAACTCTATAACACAGGAAAGGATACAAAAAGATATTCAAGGAATTGATAGTGCCAGTCAGCAGCTTTCAAACTTTGATTAATAAATGGAAAATCAGGGGCTCTGTAAAAACAAAATCACAGTCAGGTAGACCAACAAAAATGTCGTCCACAACTGCCAGGAAAATTGTTCGAGATGCAAAGAAAAACACACAAATAACATAAGCTGAAATACAAGACTCTCTGAAAACAAGCAGTGTTGTTGTTTCAAAATGCACAATAAGGAGGCACTTTAAGAAAAATGGGCTGCATGGCCAATTCGCCAGAAGAAAGCCATTACTGCGTAAATGCCTACAATATGCATAACAGCACAGAGACAAGCCTAAAAACTTCTGGAACAAGATAATTGGAGTGATGAGACCAAAATTGAACTTTTTGTCAACAGCTTTAAACATTACATATGGAGAGATGTCAACAATGCCTATGATGAAAAGTACACCATTCCTACTGTAAAGCATTCAGGTGGATCACTGATATTTTGGGGATATGTGAGCTACAAAGCCACAGGAAACTTGGTCAAAGTTGAAGGTAAGATGAATGCATCACGTTATCAGCAAATACTGGAGGCAAATTTCCACTCATCAGCCCAGATGCTGCTCATGGCATGTACTTTCCAACAAGACAATGATCCAAAACACAAGGCCAAGTCAACCTGTCATTGGCTACAGCAGAACAAAGTAAAGGTTCTGGAGTGGCCATCTCATTCTCCTGACCTCAATATCATTGAGCCACTCTGGGGAGATCTCAAGCACACATGCTAGACAGCCCAGGAATTTACAGGAACTGGAAGCTTTTTGCCTAGAAGAGTGGACTGCTTTACCACCTGAGAAAATAAAGAATTTCATCCACAACTACCACAAAAGACTTCAAGCTGTCATTGATGTTAGAGGGGGCAATACACGGTATTAAGAAATGGAATACATAAACTTTTAATCAGGGTCATTTGGATGTTTTGGATTTGTCATTATTATTTAAAAAGAGAAAATACAGTAGACTGACAATAAATGGCTTCACCAAACCACTAACCATGAGTGGAGAAAAAGTTTTTCTGTTATCATTCATTTTCTCTGAAAAAAGGCCAAGAAAGCAAAAATTCTGGTGGGGTATGTAAACTTTTGAGCACAACTGTAAGTATATAGTCATACCTAGAGAATAATAAATCATACCTATAAAAATAACTAATAAAGCAGGATCAGATGCTCAAAATGGAAGAAAGTGTTTAAAAAATTGGAAGCAGTTAAGAAAAAAAATGTGGATTTTATAATCCCCAAACAAATACACTGCTCAAAAAAATAGAGGGAACACTTAAACAGACTATAACTCAAAGTAGATCAAACTTATGTAAAAGCAAACTGTCCACTTAAGAAGCAACACTGTTTGACAATCAATTTTACATGCTGTTGTGCAAATGGAATAGACAACAGATGGAAATTATTGGCAGTTATCAAGACACACTCAATAAATGAGTGGTTCTGCAGGTGGGGACCACAGACCACATCTCAGGATGAATGCTTTCTGGCTGATGTTTTGGTCACTTTTGAATGTTGGTTGTGCTTCCACACTCGTGGTAGCATGAGACAACCTCTACAACCCACACAAGTGGCTCAGGTAGTGCATCTCATCCAGGATGGCACATCAATGCGAGCTGTGACAAGAAGGTTTGTGCTGTGTCTGTCAGCATAGTGTCCAGAGGCTGGAGGCGCTACCAGGAGACAGGTCAGTATGGAGCGCCCCCAGACACAGGGCCACGAGTTCTCGGTATCGGGCCTCTCTGGTTCGGTTCTGAGGCTGTCACGGTGGCTAGACCCGGTCCGTGACCCTGCTAAGGGGCATCCAATAAAGGTGGTGCATTCTGTCAGGGGTTCATGACGCCACCTGTGGTGTTTGGTCAGGGTGACCGACGCTGCTGTGGGGTCCGCTGGGGTGATGGAGTGGCAGCTGGATGGTATAACTTCCCACAGGTGAAGTATGTCCCCAGGGCTTCCCAGTAAGATGGATAGTGATGGTGTGAGGTGCAGGCAATAATGAGGACACAAGGTTGCAGTCTCTTTACCTCTTTACTGAAGGCTTCAGGATCCTCAATCCAGAGTATGTTTAACAGGGCTCTCTGAGGCCGGCCGGTCCGATGGGCACATCCAGAGTTTCCTTCGCAGATGGAAATCGTTGCCTACCACTAGCGCCTGTGTGTTGTAGTCCTACCCTGCTGAGCATTCGGAATAGTCCTCACAACTGCTGTTCTCGTTCGTTCGTTCTCTACAGCTCTCTCTTTTTCTTTAGTTCCAGATTCCAGGTATATTTTGGCTAGGACGCACCCGCATGACAGGAAGGCTTGGAGGTCTTCCGGGACCCTAGAGACGCCCCTCTCCCAATGTTGCCCCCTATGTCTTCTTTGGAAATTTAAGGTAGACAGCCAACCTAAAATGAACTGTCCGGCGGAGTTTGAAGTAAGGCCTGAAGTCAGTTACTCCTGCGGTGTTCCGGCCACCGACTACGCGCCTCAGTAAGATGTTGCCTCTGTCTCTCGCCACGACTCCTACTGGCTCTCCTTTGTGCTTGATCTCGTTTACACTGTTCCACAATATCCTTCCCTTCGTGTCTCTCTCCTGGATACCGCCGCAGGGTGTGCAGACGCGGTTCCGTTACATTCTGTTCTGTTCGCTAGGCACCTGCCAGGTTCCCACGCCTGACAGGGACCCCCCTGTGCCTTCTCCCTGCAACACCCCCTGCCACGGGATGTTGCCTGAATCCAACCCAGTCAGCTTCTGACTAACTTCCTCCCCAGCCCCTAGTTTTACCAATGTGAAGAGTGGCCCAATAAATAAAGCCTTTTCTCCCCCTAGTGGCCGGAGTGTGAAGTGTAATGTGTTCTGGTGATACCTGGTCAGGAGAACTCCTTAGTGCCATCAGACGTACCGCCACTCCCCTTAGCGGCAGAGTGCCATACAGCAACGACCAGGTCTCTGGGGCGCTGCAAGTACACCAGGAGATGTGGAGGGGGCCGTTGGAGGGCAACAACCCAGGAGCAGGACCGCTACCTCAGCTTTTGTGAAAGGAGGAACAGGAGGAGCACTGCCAGAGCCCTCCAAAATGACCTCCAACAGGCCACAAATGTGCATGTGTCTGCACAAACAGATACAGACTCCATGAGGATGGTCTGAGTGCCCAACATCCACAGTTGGGGGTTGTGCTCACAGCCCAACACCATGCACGATGCTTGGCAGTTGACACAGAACACCAGGATTGGCAAATTCGCCACTGGCACCCTGAACTCTTCACTGATGAAAGCAGGTTCACACTGAGCACATTAGACAGATGTGACAGAGTCTGGAGACACCGTGGAGAGCGATCTGCTGCCTGCAACATCCTTCAGCATGACGGGTTGGCAGTGAGTCAGTAATGGTGTGGGGTGGCATTTCTTTGGAGGGCCGCACAGCACTCCATGTGCTCGTCAGAGGTAGCCTGACTGCCATTAGGTACTGAGATAAAATCCTCAGACCCCTTGTGAGACCATATGCTGGTGCGGTTGGCCCTGGGTTCCTCCTAGTGCAGGACAATGCCAGACCTCATGTGGCTGGAGTGTGTCAGCAGTTCCTGCAAGATGAAGGTATTGAAGCTATGGACTGGCCCACCCGTTCCCCAGATCTGAATCCGATTGAACACATCTGGGACATCATGTCTCACACCATCCACCAACCTCAGGTTGCACCACAGACTGTCCAGGAGTTGGCGGATGCTTTTGTCCAGGTCTGGGAGGAGATCCCTCAGGAGACCATCTGCAGCCTCATCAGGAGCATGCCGACGTGTTGTTGGGAGGTCATACAGGCATGTAGAGGCCACATACTACTGAGCATCATTTCCTTGTCTTGAGGTATTTCCACTGAAGTTGGATCAGCCTGTAACTTAATTTTCCAGGCTCCGTGGGATATTAGTTGTGATTTACATTGATCATTTTTAGGTTTTATTGATCTCAACACTCTTTCTATTGATCTAACAATATTTCATTCAGTGATATCTAGGATGTGGGATTTTAGTGTTCCCTTTATTTTTTTTGAGCAGTGTAGTTGGTTTGCTGGCTTCATCAGGAGATTCATAATAAAGTCTATGGACTCATTCTTATTTGCAATTTTTTAATTCACCTTTTCTTTTTTTTTTGTCCTGTGGAATTTGTTGATATTTTTTATTCCAAATTCATCAAATTGAATTTTGTGCAAAATGAAAATGCTCTTTATTTTTTTCTTTAGCCTGTTTTGCTACTTTTTGGCACACGTTACACGTTCCTCTGAAACCTCAAAACATTTTGGCAAAATTTCATGCATATATAAAGTCATTCCAAAGGGTGACATGAAAACATTTGTGCCAAATTTTATGACATTTCAAGAAGTTGAAATGATGGAAACCCCATGCCACGCCCAAAATGGTGAATTAAAGAAAAAAAAGAATATTAAAAAATTACTTTAGAAATACTGCAATTGGAAAGATAAATATGTTGCAAACCAAAAAATAAATTCGAAAAATATTAGGTGCAAATGCAATAATCAATTGTGCCCAAAGTCTTTGGGTAAGGTTCCACGTTGCGGATTGCTGGTGCTTTGGACGGAGCGGAAAACTTGCTCCACCCAAAGCGCCACCCCCTTCTGAATGCACGGTGATTCCGGATGTGTTCATTGCACACATCCGGAATCACCACACCCCATACATAGGGTCCTGTTATTTACCTTGCGGTGCCGCAGTGGCGCTGCAAGGTAAACGAACATGCTGCATTCTAAGAAGACGTGCCACATGTCCGGAAACGTAGGGCCGCCGGATGCGTGTTCACACGCATAGTGGAGACGTAATTTCATAAAATCCCCTCCACTATGCTGTAACATCTGGACGCTGCGGATTGAACGCTGCGTTTGTATGCAGCGTTCAATCCACAGCTAATCCAGATGTAATCCGGTCCATGGACATGCACCCTCAAGATTAAAATATGACGTGGAATAGATGTAATAAAAATTATCTTTACCTGGAGATATACCTGGGTACTGGTGCACCAAGCAATCAATTTGCCGCTGATGGTTCAATGTGCCTGAATGTTGCAAAGTAACACGGTGCATAAGAGGTTGTCACATGACTACAGGATGGAAAATATGTGGAGATTTGTCTAGACCTAGATCTTACTGCTCACTTGCCAACCAGGTGTCAATGAGTAGCCCATGCAATGTAACATGTGGATATGATAGATATGTAATGGAATTACTCAACCAAGAATGAATTTACTGACAATATACTAAACAATAATGTAGTTACCATCTATGGTCTCTACAATGGGGCGTCACCATTATCAGCCATTATATAATTGTAAATATACATATATTCGCACCCCAGTTGATCATATGTGGACGAGAAGGAACATCTGCAAGGAGTTTGTATGTTGTTCCTTTCCTCTGGGTTCTTCAGTTTCCTCCCATGTCCAAAGACATACTGATAGGGAATTTAGATTCTGAGCCCCAATTTGGACACTGATAATTATGTCTGTAAAGCGCTGTGGAACGTGATAGTGCTATAAGTATGAAAAATAAATAATGTATTAAAAGTAGAAAGGCAGCATGGTTTTATATTATTCAGTAGCGTAAAGACATTCAACACTTGGTGGCCAGTTCTTTAAACAGATTACTGCAATGCAACGCGACGATAATGTGGAGGCAGAAGTAAACATTTAAAACTGTTTATTTCTCTAACACAGAAAGGAAAGTGTAAATTATGGAAACAATCAAATTTAGCCGAGACCCCAAAGAGCATGATCAGGGTAGGTTTTACCGGCCCCTGTTTTGCGATCGCCGGTAATTAACTGTTTACCGGCGACCGCAAAAAAAAAAAAAAAAAGCAAAGTGTAATTCTCTGTCCTCTGATGTGATCGCACATCAGAGGACAGAGAAATAGGGGGATTCGGGGACCCTATCATACTCACCGGTGTCCCTGGGTCCTCCTGCTGCTCCTCCTGGCCGCCGGGGAAAAGAAAATGGCGGGCGCATGCGCAGTGCGCCCGCCATCTGTCTCCATCTGCTGGCCGGCAGGAGAAGAGCAGTTGGGGCTAAAATTAGGGTTAGGGCTAGGGTTAGGGTTAGGGCTAGGGTTAGGGCTAGGGTTAGGGTTAGGGTTAGGGCTAGGGTTAGGGATAGGGTTAGGGCTAGGGCTAGGGTTAGGGTTAGGGCTAGGGTTAGGGCTAGGGTTAGGGCTAGGGCTAGGATTAGGGTTAGGGCTAGGGTTAGGGTTAGGGCTAAATTAAGGGTTAGGGTTGGGGCTAAATTTAGGGTTAGGGTTGGGGCTAAATTTAGGTTTAGGGTTGGCGCTAAATTTAGGGTTAGGCTTCTTTCTCACTTACGTCGGTACGGGGCCGTCGCAATGCATCGGCCCGACATACCGATGCACGTTGTGAAAATTGTGCACAACGTGGGCAGCGGATGTAGTTTTTCAACGCATCCGCTGCCCAATCTATGTCCTGGGGAGGAGGGGACGGAGTTACGGCCACGCATGCGCGGTCAGAAATGGCGGATGCGACGTACAAAAAATGTTACTTGAACGTTTTTTTGTGCTGACGGTCCGCCAAAACACTGATCCAGTGCACGACGGACACGACGTGTGGCCATCCGTCACGATCCGTCGGCAATACAAGTCTATGAGCAAAAAACGCATCCTGCGGGTACATTTGCAGGATCCGTTTCTTGTCCAAAACGACGGATTGCGACGGATGCCAAACGACGCAAGTGTGAAAGTAGCCTTAGGGCTAGGGTTGGGGCTAAAGTTAGGGCTAGGGTTGGGGCTAAAGTTAGGGTTAGAGTTGGGATTAGGGTTAGGGTTCGGATTAGGGTTAGGGTTGGCATTAGGGTTACGCTTGGGATTAGGGTTAGGTTTGGGATTAGGGTTAGGGTTAGGGTTGTGATTAGGGGTGAATTGGGATTATGGTTAGGTTTGAGGTTAGGGTTGAGATTAGGATTAGGGGTGTGTTGGATTTAGGGTTTTGATTAGGGTTATGGTTAGGGTTGACATTAGGGTTGTTTTGGGGTAAGGGTTGTGATTATCGTTAGCGTTAGTGATTAGGATTATGGATCGGGTTGGGTTTAGGGTTAGGGGTGTGTTGGGGTTAGGGTTGGAGCTAGAATTGGGGGGTTTCCACTGTTTAGGTACATCAGGGGGTCTCCAAACACGACAGCCAATTTTGCGCTCAAAAAGTCAAATGGTGCTCCCTCCTTTCTGAGCTCTGCTGTGCGCCCAAACAGTGGGTTACCCCCACATATGGGGCATCAGCGTACTCGGGATAAATTGGACAACAACTATTGCAGTCCAATTTTTCCTGTTACCTTTGTGAAAAAAAAACTTGGGGGCTACAAAATCTTTTTTGTGGAAAAAAAATATTTTTTATTTTTATGACTCTGCATTATAAACTTCTGTGAAGCACTTGGGCATTCAAAGTTCTCACCACACATCTATATAAGTTCCTTGGGGGGTCTAGTTTCCAAAACGGGGACACTTGTGGGGGTTACTACTTTTTAGGTACATCAGAGGCTCTGCAAACGCAACATAACGCCCACAGGCCATTCTATCTAAGTCTGCATTCCAAAACGGCGCTCCTTCCCTTCCAAGCTCTGCCGTGCGCCCAAACAGTGGTTTACCCCCACATATGGGGCATCAGCGTACTCAGGATAAATTGAACAACAACATTTGTGGTCCAATTTCTCCTGTTACCCTTGTGAAAATAAAAACTTGGGGGCTACAATATCTTTTTTGTGGAAAAAAAATATTTTTTATTTTCTCGACTCTGCATTCTAAACTTCTGTGAAGCACTTGGGCATTCAAAGTTCTCACCACACATCTAGATAAGTTCCTTGGGGGGTCTAGTTTCCAAATTGGGGTCACTTGTGGGGGGTTACTACTGTTTAGGTACATCAGGGGCTCTGCAATCGCAACATAACGCCCACAGACCATTCTATCAAAGTCTGCATTCCAAAACGGCGCTCCTTCCCCTCCGAGCTCTGCCGTGCGCCCAAACAGTGGTTTACCCCCACATATGGTGCATCAGCGTACTCGGGATAAATTGGACAACAACTATTGCAGTCCAATTTCTCCTGTTACCCTTGTGAAAATAAAAACTTGGGGGCTACAATATCTTTTTTGTGGAAAAAAAATATTTTTTATTTTCACGACTCTGCATTCTAAACTTCTGTGAAGCACTTGGGCATTCAAATTTCTCACCACACATCTAGATAAGTTTCTTGGGGGGTCTACTTTCCAAAATGGGGTCACTTGTGGACGGTTTCTACTGGTTAGGTACATCAGGGGCTCTGCAAACGCAACATAACGCCCGCAGACCATTCTATCAAAGTTTGCATTCCAAAACGGCGCTCCTTCATTCCGAGCCCTGCCGTGCTCCCAAACAGTGGTTTACCCCCACATATGGGGTACCAGCATACTCGGGACAAATTGGACAACAACGTTTGGGGTCCAATTTCTCTTGTTACCCTTGTGAAAATAAAAACTTGGGGGCTAAAAATTCTTTTTTGTGGAAAAAAAAATATTTTTTTATTTTGACGACTCTGCATTCTAAACTTCTGTGAAGCACTTGGGCATTCAAAGTTCTCACCACACATCTAGATAAGTTCCTTGGGGTGTCTAGTTTCCAAAATAGGGTCACTTGTGGGGGATTTCTACTGTTTAGGCACATCAGGGGCTCTCCGAACGCGACATGGCGACCGATCTCAATTCCAGACAATTCTACATTGAAAAAGTAAAATGGCACTCCTTCTCTTCCAAGCTCTGCGGTGCGCCCAAACAGTGGTTTACCCCCACATATTGGGTATCAACGTACTCAGAAGAAATCGCACAACTGTTGTGGTCTAATTTCTCCTGTTACCATTGTGAAAATAAATATTTGGGGGCAAAAAGATCATTTTTGTAGAAAAAATGCGATTTTTTTTTTTCACGGCTCTACGTTATAAACGTCTGTGAAGCACATGGGGGTTCAAAGTGCTCACCACACATCTAGATAAGTTCCTTAAGGGGTCTAGTTTCCAAAATGGTGTCACTTGTGGGGGTTTTTCACTGTTTAGGCACATCAGGGGCTCTCCAAACGCGACATGGTGTCCAATCTCAATTCCAGCCAATTTTACATTGAAAAAGTAAAACGGCACTCCTTCTCTTCCAAGCTCTGCGGTGTGCCCAAACAGTGGTTTACTCCCACATATTGGGTATCGACGTACTCAGGAGAAATTGCAAAACAACTTTTGTGGTCTAATTTCTCCTGTTACCCTTGTGAAAATAAGAATTTGGGGGCAAAAAGATCATTTTTGTGTAAACAAAAGCGATTTTTTATTTTCACGGCTCTACGTTATAAACTTCCGTGAAGCACTTGGGGGTTCAAAGTGCTCACCACACATCTAGATAAGTTCCTTAAGGGGTCTAGTTTCCAAAATGGTGTCACTTGTGGGGAGTTTCCACTGTTTAGGTACATCAGGGGCTCTCTAAACGTGACACGGCGTCCAATCTCAATTCCAGCCAATTCTGCATTGAAAAAGTCAAACGGCGCTCCTTCACTTCCAAGCTCTGCGGTGCACCCAAACAGTGGTTTACCCCCACATATGGGGTATTGGCGTATTCAGGAGAAATTGCATAACAAAATTTATGGTTACATTTCTGTTTTTACACATGTGAAAATAAAAAAAATGGTTCTGAATTAAGATGTTTGCAAAAAAAAGTTAAATGTTCATTTTTTCCTTCCACATTGTTTCAGTTCCTGTGAAGCATGTAAAGGGTTAATAAATTTCTTGAATGTGGTTTTGAGAACCTTGAGGGGTGTAGTTTTTAGAATGGTGTCACACTTCATTATTTTCTATCATATAGACCACTCAAAATGACTTCAAATGTAATGTGGTCCCTAAAAAAAAATGGTGTTGTAAAAATGAGAAATTGCTGGTCAACTTTTAACCCTTATAACTCCCTAACAAAAAAAAAATTTGTTTCCAAAATTGTGCTGATGTAAAGTAGACATGTGGGAAATGTTATTTATTAACTATTTTTCGTGACATATCTCTCTGATTTAAGGGCATAAAAATACAAAGTTTGAAAATTGCAAAATTTTAAAAATTTTCGCAATATTTCCATTTTTTTCATAAATAATCGCAAGTAATATCGAAGAAATGTTATGACTACCATGAAGTACAATATGTCACGAAAAAACAATCTCAGAATCAGCGGGATCCGTTAAAACGTTTCAGAGTTATAACCTCATAAAGTGACAGTGGTCAGAATTGTAATAATTGGCTCGGTCATTAAGTACCAAATTGGCTCTGTCACTAAGGGGTTAATGACCTTCTGCTTTAACTTTCACTCACAACGGTAGGCCTTTCACTGCAATGTGTCCTTTGAATATTATACTTGCACTAATGGGGGTCACCAGTATTTCCCATTATGCCACAAGATCTTAGTAATCTATGTGTGCTCCTCTCACTGGCCGGCCCACACACTGTACTGTACATTTATGTCAGAAGTAATGGCCTGGTTCACTCATGTTTTCTAGTTACCACAGCAAACCGCATCATAATCCATGTTCGGTCTTGGAGGTTTGACCTGTGGTGTCCAGATATTGGGTCTCGGCTGGTGTAGACTGGACTTCAGGTCTTGACCAATGGACTCTGGGTCCTGGGTGTTGACTTTGATGCCTGGCCCACGATATCATGACTGTCTTAATCTCGAACCACATTTCGATCACTGGACTTCTGCGTCTCACGGCTCACACGTCCGCCTTGTTTCTCTTGTTGGCGCCAACTGACGTCCCATCTTGTCACTTCACCTTTTACATTTGATTACTCTACCATAGCTACCACCTGCCCTGGTTTTCTCCTCAAATTAAGCCCCCAGAAATACTTCCTCCATTTTCTGGTTCCACTTTCCTCAGCTTGCTCAGTAGTTTGCGAAATTTGTTCATATGTGCCATGTAGCTTTGATGAACCACATCTTTGACTCCCCACCCCCATACACCAGCATCAAACTAAACTAAGGGTATGTGCACATGTTGCGGATTCCATTGCGGATTTTTCCGCATGGATTCTGCAGAGTCCGCAGGTAAAACACCTTGCCTTTTACCTGCAGATTCCTCGCTGATTTTGTGCAGTTTTTGTGCGAATTTCGCCTGCGTTTTTACACCTGCAGAATCTAATTATGAAATAGGTGTAAAACGCTGCAGAATCCACACAAAGAATTGACATGCTGCGGAAAATAAACTGCTGCATTTCTGAGCAGAATTTTCCTCAGCATGTGTACTGCGGATTTGGTTTTCCATAGGTTCACATGGTACTGTACAACGCATGGGAAACTGCTGCAGATCCGCAGCCAAACCCGCAACATGTGCACATACTCTTAACTCTCTTATTTCACTGGCTCAAAACAGTTCAAGAATATACAATTACAGACTTTTCTATAAGGATGTGGAACTAGCTGTGCTCAGAATGTTCACCACAGGTCACCCACCTTACAAGGACAGAAAAAGTGGACAGTTATGGACAATAATAAAGAACAAACAATTTAAAGCTCCTGTAAGTTGTATAAGCAGTAAAGCAAGAAGAATACCGTATATGGACAGAATGATTTTCACTTATGTTTTTCAGTTCCGCATTCAGAATGTGCTTTATTGACTGAATAAATTACGGTAGCTGACCAAGTATGCAGAGAATAAAAAAAACTAAATACCTATAAATATTCTGCACCTGAAGTCAACTTCAAAGACCAATTTTTGTCCTGTTTAGGATAAGAAGAAGGAAAATGTGTTTGCCCTTCAAGATGGCAAAATACCTTCCTAAGGCTGGTTTCATACTTGCATTCCGGAGGGCTGTGGAGGGCTGCGGATGGCTGCCTACTTCCTCCTTTCAGCCCTCCTGAACACAAGTATGAAACCAGCCTAACTAATAATTAATCATTTTTCAAACATCATTTTGATTTGTAGGAATGTTAGAAGTGTTAAAAGTTTAGCAGCAATTCCTAAATTTTTCAAGAAATTTTGAAAACCTGTTTCTTTAGGGACCTATTCAGATTTTAATTGACTTTCAGGGATCGATATATTGGAAACACCCCAAAAGTGATACCATTTTAAAAACTGCACCACTCAAACGCTTCAAAAGAGCTGTCAGGTAATTGTTTAACCAGTCAGGTGCTACACAGGAGTTAATGCAAAGCGGAATTAAAAAAAATTGTAATTAAATGTTGCTTTTGCCCCATTTTTTTTCACTTTGGCAAGAAAATGGACTTCCCAATTTGTCACCCAGGTTACTCTGTGCGTGCTGATACTCTCTATTTGGACAAACAGCAGGGCTTTAAAGGGAGGGAGCAGCATTTCAATTCTGCATATAAATTTGACTGAAATAGATTGCAGTCACCATGTCATATTTGCAGGGCTCCTAAGGTTCCTAAACAACAAAAACCCACAAGTCACCCTATTTTGGACACTAAGAGTAAAAAATATACAATACATGTGTATGCACCTGCGCTACGTCCTACGTTGCATTAAGCAAAAACACCATTAATATAGAATTTACCTGCTCAATAGGATGAAGTGCTTGAGTTGTTCTAATAGAAGCGCAAGTCAGGCCATGGGTAGTGTAAAATATGCTTACTAAAAAGGAGACAGAGGTATTTGTTAATTATATATTCAGATGTTCTACATAGGTACCTATGTATATACACACATTAATAGCGTTTTCTGATGGTAAAGTGTTGGCCAGGATGTTTCTTGTGTGGAATTTTGCACTCAGGATATAAACCTGAAAAGAGAGGGATCTCTATATATGGCTCATAAATATTATGTGTACGTAAAATATTAATAACAAAGCCCCTGAGATGACCGGGCTATATGTTGCTCTGTACCTGTTTCCCAAAGAAGTATTGGCGTAAGCAAACTCCACAAATCATAAGTTGCTTATGTACCTATAGGATTGAGCACAGTCCAGAGATCGCACACCACAGTGGAGTGGTAATAAATAATGTAATAGTTAAAAAAGCGAGACTACTTAGCTGCCATATTCCTGCTCTGGTCTTGATAGCTGTAGATTCCAATCGTCTGCGCACGCCATCCCAGCCAGTGACAGGCGCGCGCGTGGTTGAGAGTATATGCCGGAAGTTGTGAAGGACCTTCAGAAGGACCTTCGTTCTTCACGTCTCGTGCTCGGCGGTCACGTGATGCTGCTCTTGAAAGGTACGGATCGTGATGGGAGCCAAAAACCAACGCGTTTCGGAATTACTCCGGATTCCTTCATCAGGGTTGGCTCCCCCTGCGCCGGTTATCCTTAAATACATGCAGCTCATTTTGCATAATTTATTCAAATGCGAATAGCTCCACCTTGTTATTCAGACCTTTCGGTCTCAGAGTGTCCAGTTCAAAGATCATGCGGGTCTTCTTACGTGACATAAGTTTGATAAAATCCCCATTCCTCCAATCTTTTTGGACCACTTTAATACCGGTTATTTTTACTTCAAGGACTGATCCCTTGTGATACTTTGCAAAGTGTTTGGACACGGGGGTGTAAGTCATGTTTGTTGCGAATATTACGTAGGTGCTCATTGATTCTTTTACACAGAGGCCGTTTCGTGCGCCCTACATACTGTTTTTTACACGGACACTCAATCACATAGATTACTCCTTGTGTTGTGCATGTAATAAAGTCCGTAATGTCAATTTGTGTGCCATTATGAGACAGCACGGATTTTTCCTTGGTTGGGGCTACTGATTTGCACACTTTACATTTTTTACATGGAAAAAAACCTTTTAATATGTGTTTAAATGGTCCCTTTGTATTCCTTTGTCGTTTGAGATTCCTTATTGTAGGTGCAATAGTTAGTCCCAAATTACGTGCTTTCGAAAGACAAATTTTGGACATGTTGGAAGTTTATTTTATCCTCTTTTAGGAGGTCCCAGTGCTTATTCACAATTTTTTTCAGCAATTGGGTGTTGGAGTTGTATTGCGTCATGATAATTGGTATAGAAATTAGGTCATGTTGTTGGAGGGGGGTTATATTGTCTGCAATATAAATTTGACTGAAATAGATTGCAGTCACCATGTCATATTTGCAGGGCTCCTAAGGTTCCTAAACAGCAAAAACCCACAAGTCACCCTATTTTGGACATTACACCTCTCATGGATTTTATCCAGGGATGTAGCAAGCATTTTGAACTCACAGGTATTACACAGAATTTGATAACATTAGATCATCATATTGAAATTTTTTTTTTACAAAAATGTTGCTCTAGCCACAAATTTTTCACTTTTGAAACAGGTAACATGAAAAAGTGGACCCCACAGTTTGTTTGGCTAGGTTCACATTTGCAGTTGTGTCCGCAGCATTTTGGACGCAACCGCAAACGCAATGCAAAGCGCATACAAAAGCATACAAAAGCATACAAATGCTGCATTTTTTTATCTGCATCAACTTACGGATAACAGATAAAAAACGCAACTTTTGCACACGTTTTCATGTGTTTTGCATGCGTTCGCATTTTTTATTCACATGCGCTTGAAAGGAAACAAACAATTCAAGAAGAATTTCCTTAAAACAAATGGGCGTGGCTCATGAGATTTCTCTATATAAACCCTTGTACAGTTCAAATCCTCACATTTTGCTCCTGTATCCTGTGTCAAGATGGATCTTCACATCGAGAGTTTCTATAGGTATCTGGATTTGCATGCCAACTTGTTTCTTTCCTTTGCATTTGCTTGTGAGCAAGAACGCAAAAGAGAACAGCAGAGAAGACGGCGGCGGCACTTTTGGCAGCACCCGTTTCTTGAACTATGACAGAGCCGTGGAGCCTACCATTCCTTATTCAGTGAGCTCCATGAAAACCCACAGAAATATTTTGAGTACACGAGGATGTCTCAAGACAGCTTTATGGAATTGCTGGACTGTGTACAAGGAGCCATCAGGAGGCAGGACACCCAGCTCCGTAGAGCTGCTGAGGAATTCTTGCTAAGTTACGTAATATTTAAACATTAACGGCTGTCATAATTATTATTCTGCAATGTACTTGAAGGGAACCTGTCACCCCCCAGGTGTTTTTAACTAAAAGAGCCACCTTGTGCAGCACTAATGCTGCATTCTGTCAAGGTGGCTCAATTAGTTGGGATCCCTTTCAACGCTATCAGGATTACCAAACCGGCTGGAACTGGATCAGAGTACTTTAATTCTAAAAATATCTTTCCATAGTGCTAATGGCGATTGCAGCTGCAAACTGTAGGTTTGTCGCCATGGACATTGGATCTTTTGGTCGTGGTAATGACTCCCAGACATTTAAAAACTTGGACATGGGCCAAAGGTTGTATGGGAATCATTTTAATCTCCCCCTGCCACAACCTCTTTCCAACACTCAAGGACCTCCAATGCCATCTGTTGTGATGGGGGATGAGGCCTTTCAGATGTGTGAAAACCTCCTGAAACTATTCTCCAGTCGGGAATTGAACCACACAAAAAGGATTTTTAATTACAGACTGATGAGGGCACGAAGAACTGTTGAGTGTGCCTTTGATATCCTTGTCTCAAAATGGTGCATTGGGCCATTAATCTAAAAATTGAGACAGTCGATGAGGTAGTAAAGACGTGTGGTTCTGCACAACTATATAATGGCTAAGAGTGACCCAACATTGAACTTGATGAACCTGTTTCTAACCAATTGCCAGATTACCATCATCACCCTTTTAGGACAACCGTTGAAGTTGCCCAAATGAGGGATACATTTGCATCCTACTTTGTCTCTGAGAGTGGACGTCTGTCCTGGCAAGATGACATGGTTTAGTGTTCTTGTAATGTTGTGCAATGTTATGTACCTGTAATTCTTAAAATTTACTTTGTTTGCTGACAATAAAACACCTATAGTTAAACATCTGTTCCAAGTCTCCTCTATATTAGAATAATAATTTTTAGAGGTTAATAAGGTGATCACCGGTTCACAACTACAGTTTTTATATAGTTCACTCGCTGTATTATTATTATTATTTATTTACATAGCACCATTAATTCTATGGTGCTGTACATGAGAAAGGGGTTACATACAGAGTTATAGATATTGTTTACAGTAAACATGATTACAATTACAGACTGGTACAGAGGGGTGGGGACCCTGTCCTTGCGGACTTACATTCTATGGGATAGTGGGGAAGAGGCAGAAGGTAGGGGCGAGGCAGCGGCTCTGGCGATGGCAAGGCGGCAGAATGGTTATTGCAGGCTGTAGGCTTTCTTGGAGAGATGGGTTTTCAGGTTCCATCTGAAGGAGCCAAGGGTGGTGGATAGTCGGACGTGTTGAGGCATGGAATTCCAGAGGATGGGGGATATTCGGGAGAAATCTTGGAGGCGGTTGTGTGAGAAACGAATAAGTGTGGAGGAGAGTAGGAGGTCTTGGGAGGATCGGAGATTACGTGAGGGAAGATACTGGGAGATTAGTTCAGAGATATAGGGAGGGGACAGGTTGTGGATGGCTTTGTAGATCAGTGTTAGTAGTTTGAACTGGATTTGTTGGGGAATTGGGAGCCAGTGGAGGGATTTGCAGAGGGGAGAAGCAGGGGAGCAGCGAGGAGAGAGGTGGATTAGCCGGGCAGCAGAGTTGAGGACAGACTGGAGTGGTGCAAGAAAGATAGCGGGGAGGCCAAAGAGGTGGGTGTTGGAGTAGTCGAGGCGGGAGATGATGAGGGCATGCACAAGAGTTTTGGTAGATTGTGGGCTGAGGAAGGAAAGGATTCTGGCAATATTTTTAAGATGGAGGCAACAGGAGGTGGCAAGAGTTTGGACATGCGGTTTAAAGGACAAGGTAGAGTCGAGAGTTATCCCGAGGCAGCGGATTTCAGGTGCGGGAGAGAGCGTGATGCCATTTACCATAATAGATAGGTCAGATAGGGGAGATACGTGAGATGGGGGAAAGATGATGAGTTCGGTTTTGTCTACATTGAGTTTTAGGAAGCGAGAGGTGAAGAAGGAGGATATGGCTGACAGACACTTCGGAATTTTGGACAGCAGAAAGGTGACATCTGGGCCAGAGAGGTAGATCTGAGTGTCGTCCGCATACAGGTGGTACTGGAAGCCGTGGAACTTTATGAGTTGTCCTAGGCCAAGATTATAGATGGAAAAAAGTAGGGGTCCTAGGACAGAGCCTTGAGGGACTCCAACAGAGAGAGGGCGGTTGTTGTGAATTCTGCTCTTGGGTTCCCTCCAGTGGTTGTAGGTGGGAATGCAGTTGTCTCTGAGTTACAGTCCTGGCCAGGTGTATCTGCTAATTGCTGTTCTGACTGGGATATTTAAGTGTGCAGGATTCATTAGCCCTTGCCAGTTGTCAATGTTTCTTTGGAAGTATTGGATCTCTGCCTGGCCTCACCTGCTTAGCTGCCAGTTCAGCAAAGATAAGTGTCTGTTTCTTTTTCTGAAGCACACTTGCTGTGTGCTTATTTTCAGTGCTGATCTTTTGTTTCTATTTGTCCAGCTTAGACTGTGTCAGTTGGCGTTATCCTCAGAGCAAATTCCTGAGCCTATGCAGTGTGATAGGATTCTGTCTAAAACAGAACGACAAGGTTTCAGACGTCTCAATAGGTTGTGTTATTATTGTGGCGACGCTTCCCATGTCATTTCTGTCTGCCCTAAGCGGACAAAGAGGATTGCCAGTTCATTTACCATCAGTACTGTACAACCTAAATTTCTGTTATCTCTGTCCTTGTTCTGTTCATTGTCATCATTTTCTGTCATGGCGTTTGTGGATTCAGGCGCTGCCTTGAACTTAATGGACTTTGACTTTGCTAGGCGTTGTGGTTTTCCCTTGCAGCCTTTGCAGAACCCTATTCCTTTAAGGGGCATTGATGCTACACCCTTGGCTAAAAATAAGCCTCAGTTTTGGACACAGGTGACCATGCGCATGGCGCCAGCCCATCAGGAAGATTGTCGATTTCTGGTGTTGCATAATTTGCATGATGCTATCGTGCTGGGTTTTCCCTGGTTACAGGTACATAATCCTGTTTTGGATTGGAAGTCCATGTCTGTGACCAGTTGGGGTTGTCAGGGGGTTCATAATGATGTTCCTCTGATGTCTATCGCCCCTTCTTCCTCTTGTTCCTCTTTTGAAATTCCGGAGTTTTTGTCTGATTTTCAGGATGTATTCGATGAGCCCAAGTCCAGTTTCCTTCCACCGCACAGGGACTGCGATTGTGCTATTGACTTGATTCCGGGCTGTAAGTTTCCTAAGGGCCGACTTTTCAACCTGTCTGTACCTGAACATGCCGCCATGCGGAGCTATATTAAGGAGTCTTTGGAGAAAGGGCATATTCGGCCATCTTCTTCATCGTTGGGAGCGGGGTTCTTTTTTGTTGCTAAAAAAGATGGTTCCTTAAGACCCTGTATTGATTATCGCCTCTTGAATAAGATCACGGTCAAGTTTCAATATCCTTTACCTTTGCTTTCCGATTTGTTTGCTAGGATTAAGGGAGCTAGTTGGTTTACTAAGATTGACCTTCGGGGGGCTTATAATCTTGTTCGTATTAAACAGGGTGATGAATGGAACACGCCCGAAGGCCATTTTGAATACCTTGTGATGCCATTCGGACTCTCTAATGCTCCATCTGTTTTTCAGTCCTTCATGCATGATATCTTCCCGGATTATCTTGATAAATTCTTGATTGTATATTTGGACGATATTTTGATTTTTTCTGATGATTGGGAGTCTCATGTGCAGCAGGTCAGGATGGTATTTCAGATCCTTCGTGACAATGCCTTGTTTGTGAAAGGGTCTAAGTGTCTTTTTGGGGTGCAGAAGGTTTCCTTTTTGGGCTTTATTTTTTCTCCCTCGTCTATAGAGATGGATCCGGTTAAGGTTAAGGCCATTCATGATTGGATTCAGCCCACATCCGTGAAGAGCCTTCAGAAATTTTTGGGTTTTGCTAATTTTTATCGCCGTTTCATTGCTAATTTTTCCAGCGTGGTTAAACCCTTGACTGATTTGACGAAGGGCACTGATGTGGCGAATTGGTCCCCTGCGGCTGTCTCTGCCTTTCAGGAACCTAAACATTGTTTTACTTCTGCTCCAGTGTTGCGTCAACCGGATGTTTCTCTTCCGTTTCAGGTTGAGGTTGACGCTTCTGAGATTGGGGCAGGGGCTGTTTTGTAACATAGTAACATAGTAACATAGTAACATAGTTAGTAAGGCCGAAAAAAGACATTTGTCCATCCAGTTCAGCCTATATTCCATCATAATAAATACCCAGATCTACGTCCTTCTACAGAACCTAATAATTGTATGATACAATATTGTTCTGCTCCAGGAAGACATCCAGGCCTCTCTTGAACCCCTCGACTGAGTTCGCCATCACCACCTCCTCAGGCAAGCAATTCCAGATTCTCACTGCCCTAACAGTAAAGAATCCTCTTCTATGTTGGTGGAAAAACCTTCTCTCCTCCAGACGCAAAGAATGCCCCCTTGTGCCCGTCACCTTCCTTGGTATAAACAGATCCTCAGTGAGATATTTGTATTGTCCCCTTATATACTTATACATGGTTATTAGATCGCCCCTCAGTCGTCTTTTTTCTAGACTAAATAATCCTAATTTCGCTAATCTATCTGGGTATTGTAGTTCTCCCATCCCCTTTATTAATTTTGTTGCCCTCCTTTGTACTCTCTCTAGTTCCATTATATCCTTCCTGAGCACCGGTGCCCAAAACTGGACACAGTACTCCATGTGCGGTCTAACTAGGGATTTGTACAGAGGCAGTATAATGCTCTCATCATGTGTATCCAGACCTCTTTTAATGCACCCCATGATCCTGTTTGCCTTGGCAGCTGCTGCCTGGCACTGGCTGCTCCAGGTAAGTTTATCATTAACTAGGATCCCCAAGTCCTTCTCCCTGTCAGATTTACCCAGTGGTTTCCCGTTCAGTGTGTAATGGTGATATTGATTCCCTCTTCCCATGTGTATAACCTTACATTTATCATTGTTAAACCTCATCTGCCACCTTTCAGCCCAAGTTTCCAACTTATCCAGATCCATCTGTAGCAGAATACTATCTTCTCTTGTATTAACTGCTTTACATAGTTTTGTATCATCTGCAAATATCGATATTTTACTGTGTAAACCTTCTACCAGATCATTAATGAATATGTTGAAGAGAACAGGTCCCAATACTGACCCCTGCGGTACCCCACTGGTCACAGCGACCCAGTTAGAGACTATACCATTTATAACCACCCTCTGCTTTCTATCACTAAGCCAGTTACTAACCCATTTACACACATTTTCCCCCAGACCAAGCATTCTCATTTTGTGTACCAACCTCTTGTGCGGCACGGTATCAAACGCTTTGGAAAAATCGAGATATACCACGTCCAATGACTCACCGTGGTCCAGCCTATAGCTTACCTCTTCATAAAAACTGATTAGATTGGTTTGACAGGAGCGATTTCTCATAAACCCATGCTGATATGGAGTTAAACAGTTATTCTCATTGAGATAATCCAGAATAACATCCCTCAGAAACCCTTCAAATATTTTACCAACAATAGAGGTTAGACTTACTGGCCTATAATTTCCAGGTTCACTTTTAGAGCCCTTTTTGAATATTGGCACCACATTTGCTATGCGCCAATCCTGCGGAACAGACCCTGTCGCTATAGAGTCCCTAAAAATAAGAAATAATGGTTTATCTATTACATTACTTAGTTCTCTTAGTACTCGTGGGTGTATGCCATCCGGACCCGGAGATTTTGTCTCAGAGGGATCCTGTTGGATCCTTAATGAAACCGTGTGCCTTCTTTTCCCGTAAGTTTTCGCCTGCTGAACGCAATTATGATGTCGGCAATCGGGAGTTGTTGGCTATGAAGTGGGCATTTGAGAAGTGGCGACATTGGCTTGAGGGAGCTAAGCACCGTATTGTGGTCTTGACCGATCATAAGAATCTGATTTACCTCGAGTCTGCCAAACGGTTGAATCCTAGACAGGCTCGATGGTCCTTGTTTTTTTCTCGATTTGATTTTGTGGTCTCGTACCTTCCGGGTTCTAAGAATATTAAGGCTGATGCCCTCTCTAGGAGTTTTTTGCCTGATTCTCCTGAGGTCTTAGAGCCGGTCGGTATTCTGAAAGAGGGGGTGGTCCTTTCTGCCATTTCCCCTGATTTACGACGGGTTCTTCAGGAATTTCAGGCTGACAAACCTGATCGCTGTCCTGTGGGGAAACTGTTTGTTCCGGACAGATGGACTAGTAGAGTGATTTCTGAGGTTCACTGTTCCGTGTTGGCTGGTCATCCTGGCATTTTTGGTACCAGAGATTTGGTTGGTAGGTCCTTTTGGTGGCCTTCATTGTCGCGTGATGTGCGTTCTTTTGTGCAGTCCTGTGGGACTTGTGCGCGGGCCAAGCCTTGTTGCTCCCGTGCTAGTGGGTTGCTTTTGCCATTGCCGGTCCCTGAGAGGCCCTGGACGCATATTTCTATGGATTTTATTTCCGATCTTCCTGTTTCCCAGAGGATGTCGGTTATCTGGGTTGTTTGTGACCGATTCTCTAAGATGGTTCATTTGGTGCCTTTGCCTAAATTGCCTTCTTCTTCTGATTTGGTTCCGTTGTTTTTTCTGCATGTGGTCCGTTTGCATGGTATTCCGGAGAATATTGTGTCCGACAGAGGTTCCCAGTTTGTTTCTAGGTTTTGGCGGGCCTTTTGTGCCAAGCTGGGCATTCATTTGTCTTTTTCTTCTGCATTTCATCCTCAGACAAATGGCCAGACCGAGCGAACTAATCAGACTTTGGAGACTTATTTGAGATGCTTTGTGTCTGCTGATCAGGATGATTGGGTGGCTTTTTTGCCATTGGCCGAGTTTGCCCTTAATAATCGGGCTAGTTTGGCTACTTTGGTTTCGCCTTTCTTTTGTAATTTTGGTTTTCATCCTCGTTTTTCTTCTGGGCAGGTTGAGCCTTCTGACTGTCCTGGTGTGGATTCTGTGGTTGACAGGTTGCAGCAGATTTGGGCTCATGTGGTGGACAATTTGGTGTTGTCTCAGGAGGAGGCTCAGCGTTTTGCTAACCGTCGTCGGAGTGTTGGTTCCCGGCTTCGGGTTGGGGATCTGGTCTGGTTGTCTTCCCGTCATGTTCCTATGAAGGTTTCTTCTCCTAAGTTTAAGCCTCGGTTTATTGGTCCTTATAGGATTTCTGAGATTATTAATCCGGTGTCTTTTCGACTGGCGCTTCGTGCCTCTTTTGCTATCCATAATGTCTTCCATAGATCTTTGTTGCGGAAATATGTGGAGCCCGTTGTTCCCTCTGTTGATCCTCCAGCCCCTGTGTTGGTTGATGGGGAGTTGGAATATGTTGTTGAGAAGATTTTGGATTCCCGTTTTTCGAGGCGGAAGCTTCAGTACCTTGTCAAATGGAAGGGTTATGGCCAGGAGGATAATTCTTGGGTTTTTGCCTCTGATGTCCATGCTGCTGATTTGGTCCGTGCTTTTCATCTGGCTCATCCTGATCGTCCTCGAGGTCCTGGTGAGGGTTCAGTGACCCCTCCTCAAGGGGGGGGTACTGTTGTGAATTCTGCTCTTGGGTTCCCTCCAGTGGTTGTAGGTGGGAATGCAGTTGTCTCTGAGTGACAGTCCTGGCCAGGTGTATCTGCTAATTGCTGTTCTGACTGGGATATTTAAGTGTGCAGGATTCATTAGCCCTTGCTAGTTGTCAATGTTTCTTTGGAAGTATTGGATCTCTGCCTGGCCTCACCTGCTTAGCTGCCAGTTCAGCAAAGATAAGTGTCTGTTTCTTTTTCTGAAGCACACTTGCTGTGTGCTTATTTTCAGTGCTGATCTTTTGTTTCTATTTGTCCAGCTTAGACTGTGTCAGTTGTTTTTCTCAGTCTGGTTGGATTCTCTGGAATTGCAGTTATACTCTCCACATCTTTAGTTAGGTGTGGAGTTTGGTATTTTCTGCTGTGGATATTTTTGTAGTATTTTTATGCTGACCACTTAGTATCCTGTCCTGTCCTTTTCTATTTAGCTAGAAGTGGCCTCCTTTGCTAAGCCTGTTTTCTGCCTGCGTGTGTCTTTTCCTCTCCAATTCACAGTCATTATTTGTGGGGGGCTGCCTATCCTTTGGGGGTCTACTCTGGGGCAAGATAGTTTTCCTATTTCCATCTTTAGGGGTATTTAGTCCTTCGGCTGTGTCGAGGTGTCTAGGTTTTGTTAGGCACACCCCACGGCTACTTCTAGTTGCGCTGATAAGATCAGGGTTTGCGGTCAGTAAAGTTACCACCTACTCCAGTGAAGGTTTTCATGCTGCTCCAAGGCCACCTGATCATAACAGGCGGGATGAGGAGGTGGTGTGGGAGTGGGAAACGCTAAATGTGCGGTCGGAAAGGTATGAGGCAATCCAGGACAGGGCAAGGTCTTTGATGCCAAGGGAAGAAAGAATCTGTAGCAGTAGGCAGTGATCGAGTGTGTCGAAACCAGAGGACAGGTCAAGAAGGAGGAGGATGGAGAACTGTCTGTTAGCTTTGGCTGTGAGTAAGTAATTAGTAATTTTTGTCAGGGCAGTTTCGGTGGAGTGGTGGGGGTGGAAGCCAGATTGGAGGTTGTCAAGGAGAGAGTTAGATGAGAGGTGGGAGGAAATTTGAGCATGGACATGCTGCTCAAGGAGTTTTGAAGCAAACGGGAGCAGTGATATGGGGCGGTAGCTGGGCATAGCAGTTGGGTCAAGGTTAGTTTTTTTGAGGATGGGTGTGATGGTGGCATGTTTGAAGGCCGAGGGGAAGGTACCAGAAGATAGGGATAGGTTGAAGAGATGGGTTAGGGCTGGAATGAGCATGTTAGTGAGGTTGAGGAGCAGGTGGGAGGGGATGGGGTCAAGTGCACAGGTGGTGAGGTGCGATTTGGAAAAGAGGCGAGTAAGCTCTCCTTCAGTGATGTTGGGGAGGGAGGTTATTAGGGAAGGGCAGAGGTCTGGTATATGGAGTGGTTGGGGTCGTGGAACAGTTAGGGTTTGCCTTGTTTGGTCGATCTTGTTTTTGAAGTAGGTGGTAAAGTCCTCGGAAGAGATGAGGGGAGTTGGAGGTGTCAGTGGTGGGCGGAGGAGGGAGGTAAAAGTGCTGAATAGTTGTTTTGGGTTGTAGGATAGTGAAGATACAAGGTTAGTGAAACAGGTCTGTATAGTGGAGGTGAGGGCTAATTTGAAGTCAAATGTAGCTTGTTTGAAAGCAGTGAAGTCGTCTGGCAGGCGTGTTTTCTTCCAGTGCTGCTCCGCAACCCTGGATGCTTGTCGAAGTTTTTTTGTGAGATTGTTATGCCAAGGTTGCCTATTGGTTCGTCGCACTGTGCCATGCATGAGAGGGGCAACTAAGTCTATGGCTGATGTGAGGGTGGAGTTATAGAAAGCGGTGGCGCTGTCCGTGTCGTGGAGTGAAGATATGGAGGACAGGGGTAGGAGAGAGTCTGAGAGTCTGTGAATGTCTAGATGTGTGAGGTTTCTGCGAGGATGTGGTAATGGCTGGACATGGGGGGCAGGTGAGGAGGACAAGGATGAGAAGGTGATTAGATGGTGGTCAGATAGGGGAAAGGGAGAGGTTGTGAGATTAGATAAGGAACAGAGGCGGGTGAAGATGAGGTCTAGTGTATGTCCGTCTGTGTGGGTGGCTGTGGAGGACCACTGAGTGAGTCCAAAGGATGAAGTAAGGGCCAGGAGCTTGGAGGCTGCTGGCTGGCGGGTGTCAGTAGGGATATTAAAGTCGCCCATGATGATAGTGGGGATGTCAACAGAGAGAAAGTGAAGGAGCCAGGTGGAGAATTGGTCAATGAAGGCAGTGGCTGAGCCCGGTGGTCGGTATATGACAGCCATTTGGAGATTGGAGGGAGCGTAGATACGGACAGAGTGAACCTCGAAAGAAGGGAGGATAAGGGAAGGTGGGGTTGGATAGGGTTGAAGGAACAGTTTTTAGAAAGAAGGACAACCACTCCTCCACCATGTCTGTTGCCAGAGCGAGGAGTGTGGGTAAATTGGAGGCCTCCGTAACTCAGTGCTGCAGGCGAGGCCGTGTCAGGGGGCGTCAGCCAGGTCTCAGTGAGGGCCAGGAAGGAAAGGTTGCGGGAAGTGAAGAGATCATGGACCATGTGGAGCTTGTTGCAGACAGAGCGTACATTCCAAAGTGCCCCAGAGAGGGGAAGCAGGGGGGTGGGGGTCAGTGGCACAGATTTTAAGTGTGAGGGTTTGCGATAGTTTCTCATAGTGAGAGAAGGTTAGGGGTGAGGATTAGTGATGAATGAGGCAGGGGGCAGGATTGGGGGATGTGTCGCCACCAGCAGTGAGAATAACCAGAGAAAGAAGCAGGTGGGTGAAGGAGAGTGATTGGCTTATATTATATTTTGGTGGTAGAGGTCTGAGGTTAGAGAGCAGGTCTGCAGATGAAGCGAGGTGGGGGGGTAAGAGAGGGGGAGATAGTTATGCAGACTGCACGAGACAGGGATTGGATTATAACCAAATTGGGATATGTAACCCATGCTTTACACTACACCTCTTCTCTTTGAGGTCAGTGCTATGGTAGGTGACATTGGATTAGCTCCATCGTCTCTCACTCATCCTGAGTGCACTAGTGCTGACATCTGGGTAGGTGAGAATTGTTGACCCCTGACCTTTTTTGCTGTATTAATATATATTTTTTGAGGATTTTCATTCCTCTTTGTGTTTTTTCCACCTCATAGCTCCATTACACATACAAGAGAGAGAGAGAGAGAGAGAGAGAGAGATCCCATTGGCTTTGCATTGGGTTTCGTGTTTCGGTCGATCCTCGACTTTTGAGATAGTCGGGTTTCGCAAAACCCGGCTCGACCCTAAAAAAGTCAAGGTCGCTCAACCCTAGTGGTGACGGTGGGCAGCCATGCAGGATCTTCTGGCGGCCTACTGATGGTGGCGGTGGTTAGCCATGAAGGAGCAGGACTCGGCATGGTGGTGGAGGTGGAGTGGTTTGCAGAAGCACCCGGCATGGTGGTGGCGGTATAGTGGTGTGTGGCATGACTGGGCATGGTGGTGGCTGTACAGTGATATGCAGCAGAACTCGGCAAACTGAAGCGGGTTAGTGGTGGCACAGGTGGAAATGACACTTGTGTCTGCTGTAAATACCGAGTCTGCTGCATAGCCTGAACATAAGCAGCATTGCAGGCCTGCATCATATTGAGCTGGAGATCAGGCGTAAGGTGTTCCGACATGCCCCACTCTATCTGATTAAAAAAATGGTGTACTGGTCTCTGGAGGTCGACTTCCAGGCAGTTAAGGCATTGGCTGACATCTTGGAAAAGTGTGTTAATATGGGTCAGACCACTTTTCAGTCTATCTCCCAGTGCCTTAAGGTCATTCTGGAACACCGAGCTCAAGTGAAGAAACTCGGGCATGAGTTACCTGTCCGAGGACCTCTGCTGCTGGCGGGAAGAGCACAAAATAAAACAGAGGCAGAGGACTGGGCTGGGAACACCTGAAGGACCAGCTGCCTGTTCTCCAGCCTGTGACGCCGACTCACTTGCTGCTTCACTGGTGGATGGATGGGACTAGTCCGTGGCAGTTCAATGAGGGACCACTCCATAGGAAGTTCCTGGTTCGAGGGTGCTGCTACAGGTTCTGTGAAAATAAATAAAAAACATTACTACCAAAAAATAACAGTTGTAAAAGCGCCAACTCTTGTGGAATGGAAGAATTAAGATTAAGAAATGCAACACAATGGAATACAACAGAAAAATACTTATGTTCTCTGAGCAAGGACAGGCCTCAGGAAAGACAGCACCCGGTGGTATTTATATTTCTCGAGCATTGTTGCAGCACCACTGCGAACTTGGATCTCCTGTCTCAGGTCCTTGTTGAAGCGATCCTTCATCGAATGCCAATGGGTTTTGAGTTTGATCACTGTGAATATGGAAAAAAAAGAAATAGTTAAACAATGCACTTTATAATAATAATAATAGTAATCTTTATTTTTTTATATAGCGCTAACATATTCTGCAGCGCTTTACAGTTTTGCACACATTATCATCACTGTACCCGATGGGGCTCACAATCTAAAATCCCTATCAGTATGACTTTAGGCAGGGATCCCACAACCATGTGTGATGCGACAAACTTGCAGGGGTTTATCGCATCACACACGGTTGCAGCTGCTGTATGAGACAGGAAGCGCGGGCAGGAAGCAGGATGGATCCATTCACTGCAGCTCCGCTGCCATTTTCTCTTGCAGGCAACCGAGCTGCAGGGATTGCTCCCTGCCTGCTGCAAATGAGGGCAATCTGGCCAGTGGCCCCCCGGAACCTCGAGACTGGTTAAACTGGTCAGATTGCCCTCATTATTAGACGCCCTGCAGGGGCCCCCCAGAGCCTCCAGGCCCCGATGCAGCTGCACCGGTTGAACCGGCGGTATGTCTGCCCATGGTTCTACCAGTAAAGTGAGTATCTCCTATATTTCCAGTGAAAATGGATGGGTGGTTTTGTGCAGGATAATTTAGGTGTTTATTGGTAACATTTTAGGGTCATAACATTTTTTGCTCGCTTTCAGTATGAGACTGGATTACATTTTTGCCTGTGTGCAATACTAGTGATTAGATGGCTTTATTCTATGGATTGGTGTGATCATGGCCATATCAGATTTGTATTGGTTTTTGCTGCTATCACACATTGAAAAAAATTTTCATAAAAAAAAATATTTTTTTTTTTGTCGTATTCTGAGAGCTGTGGCTTTTCTATTTTTTGTCAAACAGAGCTGAATGAGGGCTTATTTTTTGCGGAATGAGTTGGAGATTTTTTTGGAGCCAGTTTTAGGCACATGACTTTTTTATTGCTTTTTAGTCAGAATTTTCAGATAAAAAATGAACAAAAATCAGCAACTCAGGTAGTGTTTTTATTTTTATTTTTTGCGAGGTTCACTGTGCGGTATGTGTGAAAAGACTGATTTGTTCATCGAGTCAATAAAATTACAGCGATACCACATTTATATTTTTTTTGATGCTTTACTATTCTTACACACTGAAAAATTTTTTTTTACAAACATGAATTTGTTTTTCTATCACCATATTCTGAGAGTTGGAACTTTTTTATATTTTTGCCGAATGAGCCATATTAGGGTTTTTTGCGTTATGGTTTGGAGTTTTCATTTATAACATTTTTTTCTACATATGACTTTTTGATCGCTTTTTTTTCAATTTTTTTGTGTGTCAGTATGTTGAAAAAGTGACATTTTTGGCATTTTTTTTATTATTATTTAATCGCTGGTCTCATGCATTGCAGTACTTGTGTACTGAAGTGTCAGAGGCCTGTCAGTGACTCAGTGATAGAGGCCATTTGATTCTGCTTATAGCAGGATCTTATAGGCTACCGTACTATGGAGTCATCAGATGACCTCCACGTTCCATGGCAATGGTCGGCACCAGCAATTACGATCACAGGGGTCGTTCATGCCAAAGGGGTCTTTAAGCAGTTAATCAGCTTCAATCGGAATACCTATATACCTGTTGCCCATAGGAATTTCTGTGCTATTCACTTATTCCTTAGTGCCGGTAAAAGGCATATCGGTGGTCATCATGGGGTTGAGAAGGGTTCAATTGTTTTTTAATTACTACAGACAGAAAAATTCCCACACCACTTCAACACTTTTACTATTATTGTTGACTTGTCCACGGATTAAAATGTTCCGATCATGGGCAATATGACCGCCGTTGTGGATCACTAGTATCAGTGATGATGCCTTCATGTATGGTATGAAGCTGCTCAAGCCAGTGATTGTCTGCAGTAGTCACGTGTACATGGTCATCACATGCAAGTCATGTCAACTGGTATGGCAATGCTGGAAGTGGGAATTTACCAGGTGCATATGAGTTATTCATATTTTCGCAGTGTGACTATTTGGAACTATTTTAAGAACCAACCATTTTGTTTGATTTTCACACATTCCAAGGAATTATCATTTTATTTTCTATTGATATTGATGTACTTTAGACATACATGGGCTGTTTACGCAGGGCAAGTTGCCTAATATCTATCTTTCTAAGTAAATATATTTCTAAAGATGCTATTGACAGAAAATTGGATCCACTTTGATGAACATGTAGATGGGCTGCGCTGCTGGAGTGAATCAATTCTTCAGAAAAGAGGATGAGGAAAAGGCTTTTTATTCACAATGCATTTCAACGCCGTACCAGTGTATTTTTCAAGTGAAATAACCAAATGTGCAAAATATTAAAACAGATGGGGTTTTAAAGGCCCAAAATGGATGCATATCGGCAGAGCTCCTGAGGTGCCAGAACAGCAGAAACCCCCCATAAGGGACCTCATATTACAAATTACATCCCACAATGAATTCATCTAGAAGTGCAGTGTTCATATTGACACCACATATTCATCACAGAATTTTCTACCAGTGAAGAAAGAATAATTACATTTTTACCACTAAAACGTTGTTTTAGCCCCAAGTTTTTAATTTTTGTAAGAGCTAATAGGAAATAGAGGGCCTCAATTTGTTGTAAAAATTTCTCCTGATTATGCCAGCAGCCTACATGTAATTGGGAAATACTTTTCACGTACAGGGCAAAGCTCAGAAGGGAAGGAGCTCCATATTATAGTACAGATTTTACTGTTATGGTTTGCAGGTGTCATGACCTTCTGGGAGGGCCCATGATGTGCCAGAACAGCAGAACCCCTCATAAGTGACACCATTTTGCAAACTACACCTCTCAATGAATTCATTTACATTCACATCTTCCTATATACAATATTATATACAATAAATACCCATATGTGGCTGTACAGTACTGCTTGGCCATACAGCAAGACTCTTGAGGGTCGGAGCACTATTTGCCTCCTGGATCACAGATGTTCCTAGAATGGTTTGCAGGCTCCATGTACAGAGCTTTTAAGTGCTAGAAGAGCCCAATCCTCCCTCCAGTGACCCCATTTTGGAAATTGTACCCCTTAGGGAATTTAGCTACAGGTATAGTAACGATTTTGACTCCATGGATGTTTTCTAGAAGCAAGCAGTGTGAGTGAAAATTGCAAACTGCCATTGTAGTGCCCATACATTGTAGTGCTTAATACTTTGTGGTGCCCAGCTGGTGCTTATGTAGACACGCACCAGGAAATTAAGTGGGCTCTCATCGCTACAGAAATGCCAAACAAATGAACGTTAAATGTGGTTTAGGCATGCTGGGGCTCAGAAGAGAGGGGGGCATTTTGATTTGGAAGTGCAGAATTTACAGAATTTCTTTTGGGGGGCAATGAGCTATTTAGCTTTTCCAGAGCCTTTGTTCTACCAGTAACATCGAAGCCCCCTATATTTTCCTTTACAGATAACAGACCTGATTGGGGACTTGCTTCCTTTCTGAGCCCTACTATGTTCCCAAACAGCAGTTTTTGACAACATATGGGGTAGTATCACATTCAAGAGAATATGTGTAACAAACTATGGAGTCTGTTTTCTTCTATTGTCCAAACAGAGGTTTCTGAACAAATGTGGGATATTAGCGTGCTCAGAAAAAACTGGGTAACAAATTTTGTGGTCCATTATCTCGTTATATTAGTTGTAAAAGTGAAAAAATTGGGACCAAAGCAACATTTTAGAGGGCAAAGTACTTTTTTTTATTCTATTTTGCATTAACTCTATTAAATTTGCATTAAATAAAGCAGCTGAAGGGTTAAAAGACTTCATAAAAAAAGCAAAAAATGTACCTAAGCACTAACAGACAGGTAATTGCAACTTACCTACCTGTTGTGCAAGGTGCCTTTCTACCCGTGCACAAAGCGGTCACAGACCTGCCGAAGATTCAGCTGCCTTTGCTAAAGCGATGGGGCATGACTTTTCAATGTCATTCTGATTGAAAGCCGACTCCCCTAGTTATTCAGCGTGGATCTGGCTGTCAATTAGAATGACATTAGAAGTCCTACAACGTTGACATAGTGGAGCGGAAAGGAAGCCTCCACTCTGTAGACCTGATATCAGCAGAGGCTTCTGATTCCCGGCAGGAGCTGTCTGTAACCGCTCTGTGCCGTAGAAGAGTGGAGCTGAGCACAACACGCAGGTAAGTTGCAATTACCTGCCTGTTAGTGCTTATGGACATTTTTTTATAACGTCCCAGATATCCTCTTTAAACAATTTCCTGGCAGCAGTTTTAAAGTTTTTGAGGAGATTTTTAGGTAGTATGACTTTTGGGGAGTTTCCAATATATATGCCCCTCAAAGTCTATTTAAATCTGAATAGGTCCTTAAGGAAAGAGATTTTGTAAATGTTTTGAAAAAATTAGAAATTGCTGCTGTAAAAGTGGTGGAGCTGATGGTCTACTCCCTGAAATTCTAAGGCGTTAAATGTATTTTATATTCTTGCATGTTGTCAAGGGTAACACCCACTGGGGCTGTAGTCTAGGCAGAGTTAACTGTAATGGCGGACACAGTTTAGGGAGAGGGAACTGAGAGCTAGTCTCAAGTTCAGGAAGTGACAGTACAGTGGAGGACAGTAGTGTGAAGTGACAGCAGTAGTCTCATCCAATGGGGCAGTGGATTGCCAAAAATATCCTTCCATGTGATTCAGTCTACCGGCCTGAGGAACCTTGAGATGGACATCGGAGCTCTTGGGCATACTCAGCCCGTGAAGCTACAGGGAAAGATTCACTTAAACTCTATCAGGCAGGAAGTGTTGAAACTGGGTGCACTGCTAGTGGTGGAGAATAATTCATAGTGCTAGGGAAGATAGCAAGAGGGACACTCTACACATACCAAGAAGGAGAAGGAGACATATGGGAAATTATTTAATATACATCATTATTTTGTACAGCAGGACTAAATGGTTTAAGGAAATAAAAATTGAAAGTTTTAAAATTGTGAATGTTTAAATTTTTTTTTGCCAAAATTCTGATATTTTCACAAATTAACACAAAACATATCTACCTTAATTTACATTGGTCAGAGTTAAAAAAAATACTCTGATCATTAGAGTCAAAACTGGCTCGGTCGCCAAGGGATTAAGCTTACCCAAATTCTTCTGTAATATTAGCATGAATAGAGGTCCAGGGGGAGGAAAGCCCAAGGAAGCTGTATGCATTCACAGCAATAACAGCACACATCCTGTGTTGGTTCTCTCACAGGACACTGCTATGTGTGTTCTGTCTTCACCCCATATAGATTTTTCACTGAAGACAATAGAGATCTAATTGGTATTCTTCCTCTTTGCAGTATATCTATATAAATGAGTACATTATAGGTAAAAAAAGAGTCATGAAAGGCAGAGATTTTCCATAAACTTACTAAAAAATAACACAAAACATCTATAATAATCTCCTTTTTGCAATATGCTCTTTAGCACTTACAGACAGCGTTTCCACGCATTTTTTTCCGCAGCATGTGCACTGCGGATTTTGTTTTCCATAGGTTTACATGATAATGTATAACGCAAGGAAAACTGCTGTAAATCCGCAGCAGCCAATCCACTGTGGATCCACAGCAAAATCCGCACATACCCTCATGGGTAACTGAATATGCCGACACAAGTAAAGTTTTGTTGTTTTTTTTTTTTTCTTCAAGTTTTTCAATTGTTTTCTACCACTTAAATAAAATATAATCTATACATGTTTGGTATCTGCATTATCATAGTGATCTGGTTAGTCATCTTGCCAGGTCAGTTTTTCCATATAGTGAATATTGTAAATAAACCCCGACAAAAAATGTGAAATTATAAAATTTCACTCAAAACACATCCCGCAAAAAACAATGGAAAAAGTTATGGCTCTGGGAAGAAGGGGGGGGGGGGGGATGGGGGAGGAAATCAAACAAAAAACGGACAATTGTCCCGGAGGTGAAGGGGTGAATTGTCCTGGAGGTGAAGGGGTTAAATAAATATCACAAACCAGTATATAATAAGGATATACTCACTGGTCAAAATTGTTGGTACCCCTCATTTAATGACAGAAAAACCCACAATGGTCACAGAAATAACTTGAATCTGACAAAAGTAATAAAAAAATTAAAAATCTATGAAAATGAACAAATGAAAGTCAGACATTGCTTTTCAACCATGCTTCCATAGAATAAAAAAAATGAAATTCACCTGGATAGAAATGATGGTACCCTTTACTTAATATTTTGTTGCACAACCTTTTGAGGCAATCACTGCAAGCAAACGATTCCTGTAACTGTCAATAAGACTTCTGCACCTCTCGACAAGTATTTTGGCCCACTCCTCAAGAGCAAACTGCTCCAGTTGTCTCGTGTTTGAAGGTTGCCTTTTCCAGCATGTTTCAGCTCTTTCCAAAGATGATCACTAGGATTTAAGTCAGTTCTCATAGAAGGCCACTTCAGAATAGTCCAATGTTTTCCTCTTAGCCATTCTTGGGTGTTTTAGCTGTGTGTTTTGGGTCATTATCCTGTTGCAAACCCCATGACCTGCGACTGAGACCAAGCTTTTTTTACACTGGGCAGCACATTTCTCTCTAGAATCCCTTGATAGTCTTGAGATTTCATTGTACCCTGCACATATTTTAGACACCATGTGCCAGATGCAGCAAATCAGCTCCAGAACATAACAAAGCCTCCTCCATGTTTCACAGTAGGGACAGTGTTCTTTTCTTGATATGCTTCATTTTTCCATCTGTGAACATAGAGCTGATGTGCCTTGCCAAAAAGTTCCATTTTTGTATCATCTGTCCACTGGGCATTTTCCCAGAAGCTTTGTGGCTTGTCAATATGTAGTTTGGCAAATTCCAGTCAGGATTTTTTATAATTTTTTTTCAACAATCATGTCCTCTTGGTCGTTTCCCATGAAGTCCACTTTGGGTGAGACAACAATGGATTGTGCGATCTGACACTGATTTTCCTTGAGCTTGAAGTTCACCTTTAATCTGTTTAGAAGTTTTTCTGGGCTATTTTAGTAGCATTTGAATTATCCGTCTCTTTGATTTGTCATACATTTTCCTCCTGCGGCCACAGGAGTCACAGGAACTGTAGTCACAGGAACATTAAGCTGCTTGGAGATGGTCTTATAACTTTTATCATTAACATGTTTGTCTATAATTTTCTTTCTAATCTTCTGAGACAACTCTTTCCTTCGCTTCCTCTCGTCCATGTTGAGTGTGATACACACCATGTCACCAAATAGCAAATTATCTATAGCCCTACATACAGGCCCACTCACTAATTCCAAGATTGTAGACACTTGTGATGCTAATTAGTGGACACACCTTGATTTAACATGTCCCTTTTGTCAAATTATTTTCAGGGGTACCATAATTTCTGTCCAGGCCTATTTCATGAGTTTATATATTTTTTTAATTCTTTGGAAGCATGGTTGAAAAGCAATGTCTGGCTTTCATTCATTCATTTTCATAGATTTTTAATTTATATTACTTTTGCCAGATTCAAGTTATTCCTGTGACCATTGTGGGTTTCTCTGCCATTAAACGAGGGGTACCAACAATTTTGACCACGTGTGCATTTGATTTGTCTTGTTTGTAATCATTACATGTTGTAACATTGGCGCCTCTGCAGAGTCGCTGATGCTGTCACCGCTGCAGCCCTGCACCTGCTGTCTCTGTCATGGCTTTGGCGCCTCTGCTTCCTTCCTCCTCTCTGCAGCAGAGAGACTCATATACTCACCACTGCGGTACCATGCCCTGCTCACAGATCCCTGGGCATTGTGCTTAGGGCAAGCAAGCTCCCGTCTTCTTAAAGGGACAGCGCACTCCGTCATAAAGTGCCGCCAGCTGAGTCTGGGGAGCACTTATTATTTAAGGCCCCTCCACCTCCACCCTGTTGGAGATGTCTGCGCAAGGTTGTTAGTTTGTTCCTAACACTCGTTAGTTCTCAGGTCCCAGTGCTTGTGCTTCTGTTTGCCACCCTGTATATCAGCCGTACCCAGCAGCCTGTCTATTAACCTATCCAGCCTGTGCATGCCAGTGCTCATTTTTACATCAACTAATCCAGCCTGAACCTGCCAGTGTCTATCTTTACATCTGCTGGTCCCATCTCCACTCGTGGTACCCGTGTTCTTACTCCACCTGCCTGCATCTACTGGATGCCCCAGTTACCCGTTCCTAAGGAGTTAGCTTCCATATACACAAGGCCAATCCTGGAATAGGACCCGGACCACATTCCTTGTCTCTCCTTGGATCTCGGTGTCATATGCTGCTGCATATCCAAGGTCAGATTACGTGAGGATCGTCGTCACGTCCCTACAGGCCTTCATAGGGCCCTGGCACAGTGGTTTCAACAACCCGCCCATTACAGCTTGCACAGGCCATGGAATCTGCTAGCTCTCAGGCATCCTCCATCTCAGACCTATACCAGGAAGTCTCCCACCAGAAGGATCAATAGGATAAGATTTTATTCTATATATGGACTGTGAATACCCTTCTTGGAATGTTGGCAGTTCCGGCTGCATCTACATCCTCTCAGGCAGCAGTCTCCATGTTGTTGACTAGTTATGTACCTGGTTCCGGACCTCATTTGTAGGCCCATCCACGCTTTGGAAGAAATCTTGCACTGTGTCGGGGGTTCATTAACCAATGCACATTGCACTCTGAACTCCTGGCTCTTCAGTTTTCCTTGGACCAAGCAAAAGTGGCTGTGATCATGTCCCATCTCTCTGGTGAAGCCCTGGAATGGCTCAAACCTATGTGTGAGAGAGGGGATCATTTGGTGTCGAATCTCCAGTCCTTTTTAGAAGTCTTATGTAAGGTTTTCAACTAGTCTAGCCACATTTCTTCTGTAGCTTCTTCTCTAGTCAGGTTAGGCCAGGGTAATCTCTCTGTGGGCCAGTATGCAGTTAGTTTTCGTATCTTGTCATCTGAACTCGCTTGGAATAATGAGGCTCTGGTGGCAACCTTCTGGGAAGGCCTCACCAGGCGAACCAAGGACGAACTCGCAGATAGGAAGATAAGCACCTCACTCACTGGATGACTTGGTGCCTTTATCAACCTGGATAGACATCAGGTTCCAAGAGCAGACCTGCGAGAGGAGATCTGTTTGCTTGGCTCCTAGCTTCCAGAGGTTGATCACAAAGCAAGTTCCCGTGGCGACATCTCTTCTGGAACTTATGCAAGTTGACCAGGTGAGGCTGATTAAGCATCGCCAGGAGGTTCATTGCTCTGAAGGCTTCTATTGTGACAGTGCCAAACACCTCATCTAATTCTTTACCGAAAAAACAGGAAATGCCAGAGTCCAGGGTCTGTTGGCGAGGCTACTTTGAGCAAGACTCCCTCCTCTCCATCATTGACTGTGATGGTATCAGTCTTCTGTGGTAAAAGTTCTTTCATCAGGCCAGCCCACTTGAACTCCAGTTCCACAGGTAATTTTGTCCAACAGGCTGTTGTCGAGAGGTAAAACATCCGGTCTACGTCTTCCGGATTTGATGGTGATTTCTTTGGTGGATGGAAAGTCTCTTCCTGAGACCATCCAGTTCATTACAGAGCCCGTGGAGCTTCAGGTGGGGATGCTACATTCTGAGAGGATTCCTTTCGATGTGCTGTAAAGTCTATCTCACCCTGTGGTCTTAAATTTGCCGTTGCTGCAGAGAAATGAGCCCAATCTTGATTGGAGTTCTGGGGAGATCCTTCGTTGGAGACAGGGATGCCACAAACCCTGCCTGGTTCCTTTTCCTTCAGCTTGACCTCCAGACTCTCCATCTAACCTACCTGGCCTAACTGCACCTTATTGGATGTATGCCAACTTCCTACCAGAGGTCAAATCTATCCCTTGCCCCAGGCTGAGACCTGTGCTAGGTCTGTATATATTAAAGAGAACCTTGCTAAAGGTTTTATCCAGAAATCGTCCTCCCCAGCTGGAGCATGACTCTTTTTTGTACAGAAGAAGAATTGCTCTCTTCGAACCCTGTATAAATTGTAGGGAATTAAATCAGATCATGGTAAAAAAATAAATACCTTCTGCCTCTCATCTCTAAGCTGTTTAATCAGTTAAAAGGGTCCAGAGTCTTCACCATTCTCGACTTGTGGGGAGTATAGTAATCTGAACCAAGTTCGCCAAGGAGATGACAGCTTTAAATACTCTGGATCTTCTCTACACAACTGTTATGGTGTACCTCAATGATATCTTGGCGTTCTCCCCTGATTTGCATTCACACCGAAGAGATGTTCGCCAGGTTCTGCAGTGACTTAGGAAAAACCGTCTATATGCCAAATTTGAGAAATGTATTTTTGAGCAGGCATCTCTGCCTTTTCTGGGGTATATAACCTCCGAGACCAACCTGAAGATGGAACCTGAAACAGTGTCCGCCATTTTGTAGTGGCCTCAGCCTGACTGACTGAAAGCTATTTCTATAGCTTAATGTCCTAGAGTACTGAAACGCTTGAATAAAAAAGGATGACACTTCCTAAAATTATCAATGTAGCATTTTACCCTAGGTACATGTTTTACCGCAGGTTGATGGAAGTGCTACAAATGTTAAAGTTTAAAAAAATAATTTTTATTGATGACATGATAAAACAATTGGTTAAAATCAAGAAGGGTGCAGAGAAAAAGAAAGAGACTTGGGTCTCACAAAGTGTAACTTGCAGAGCAGGATAATTTAAACTTCAGAAATTATGCTAATAATGTTCATTAAAATATAGAAAAAATGTTATATGCTATGTCTCCACTGTGTAGATTAAATACCTTGTAGTACTATCATAAAAAGGAGTACTTATTCCACACAATGCTATTAAGAAGCAGGTTCCATCTTCAGACCAGTCGTGGAGATTATATACCTCAAAAAAGGCAGAGATGTCTACTCAAAATCACATTTCTCAAATTTAGCGTACACTCAGTTTTTCCTAAGTCATTGCAGAACCTGGTGAATATCTTTCGATGTGAAGGCAAATCAGGAGAGAACGCCAAGTCAGTAAGCGATTCACTTCGCCCTCAGGGAGGTAATAAATGTTTGATGATCGCATACGTGGTTGGAACACAGCTGAGCTTTATCAAAGAGAGGAAGCAAAAAAACAGAGTTTTAGATTTCACAGCAAGACATAATTCTATTTATAACAGTAATTATCATGAACTTTTTATGGAGCTGGAATTAGAAGAAGCATGCCCGCAATCAGGAGACAAACAAATTAGCCATGAATGAAGTTTTTACCTGAGTATGTTCGATTCAGTTATGAATGAAGGAGTCCAGTCCCTTTGCCCTGAAGCGCAGCTTCACCCAGCTTCTTCGGGGGGGGGAGGGAAGGGCAAGCCTGGGCAGAGGGTATTATGGGTTTAAATATCCCTAACGACTAATAGAGAAGGACCTTTGATTTTTGCGGTGACGCACCCACTGGATTACTGTCGCATGCGCTGGCCAAGCAACGCACATGGTTTAAAAGAGACATAAGGCAGCAGTCAAGCGATTCAGTCAGACATTTACTCCACCCCTCAAGGAGGTAGTAAATGTTTGAAAATTGCATTTAGTCCGCAAAGTGTTATGTCTTGAAAGAGCTATCAGCTATGTCTCCCTGGGTTTCTCTTCAGCCTACCATCCTCAGTCCAATGGTCAATCAAATCCTGACCAACTTCCTGCGGCACTTCATCAATGCACATCACAGTGACTGGTCTGAACTGCTGCCATGGGCCGAATTTTTATGTAACAGTCACGTGAGTGAATCTTCTGCTAAAACTCCGCTTTTTGTAGTGTATGGTCTACAACCCAATATCCTATTACCTATTTCCACTACCTCTGATATACCTCCTGCTGAATCCCTTGTTAAAGGTTTTTCTGAAATCTGGAAAGACACCATGTCCACATTATGGAGGTCCTCGGTACGGATGAAGAGACATGCAGATAAGGAACATCTGGATCTGCCTCTGTGTCATCTTGGGGACAAGGTCTGACTATCATCTAAGTATATCTGTCTCAAGGCACCCTCCTATAAACTGAGCCCTCGCTTCATTGGTCCATTTGAAGTTCTGAAACAGATCAATCCAGTGGCCTACAAGCTCAAACGTTCAGGATACTTACAGATTCCCAATTCTTTTCATATGTCTCTCCTCAAACCTGTTGTCCTTAGTCCTTTCTTTAGAGATCCTGGATGTTTTTTGAGGTTGAGAACATTCTGACAACCAACAGAGTAAGAGGTAAAACCTTCTTTCTTGTCGATTGGAAGGGATTTGGTCCTGAGGAGAGGTCGTGGGAGCCCAGGGAGAATACCCACGCCCCTCTCATCCTGGAGAGATTTCTTGCGGGCTTGAAAAAGAGGTACCATAAAGGATGGGGGTACTGTAACGTGGCGCCTCCCAGAAGGATTTTGGCTTACTCATGTACATTTTGGCAAACCACAGTCTAGCTTTTTAATGTGCCAGTAGTCGGGTCCTCCTGGCTGTCCTGCCGTAGCGTTTAATTTCATTCAAATGTCGATGGATAGTTTGCACTGACACTGTTGCACCCTAAGCCTGCAGGACAGCTTGAATTTCTTTGAAACTTGATTGGGGCTGCTTATCCACCATCGGGACTATCCTGCTTTGCAACCTTTCATCAATTTTTTTCTTCCATTTATGTCCAGGGAGATTAGCTACAGTACCATGGGTTGTAAAGTTTTTGAATATGGTGCCCTCAATACACAAAGGCACTTCAAGCATTCTGGACTTGGAACCTTGAGATTGTTGATATTTTTCAGCAATTTTGATTCTCAAGTCACCAGACGGTTCTCTTATCCTCTGTCTGTTCTCTGTGTTTAGTGTGAATGACCTCGGGGAGATCAAAACATCCAACACCGCGGAGACACCATCACGTGTTTCTCAACGCAGTGATCCAGAACACTGCCCCTATCCCTTATGGGAAATATGCAAATGCACGTAGAAAAGCCGCGGAGACACCATCACGTGTTTCTCAACGCAAGCAATGAATAGCCAGGTCATTCATCCTTATGTTTATAGTCATTTCACTAGGCACTGCTCCTAATAGCCAGTTTCCTACTCCACGCTGATGTCACCTCTTGGCTGTGCACTTACACTGTTCACCCCTTCTACACCCTCCACACTACTCAGTCTCTATTCTGTGCCCATTCACACTTTTTCCCCCCATACTGTCTCCTCACACATTTCCCCCTCCCTCCTCATATATTTTTCCTTTCACTTTCCATACTGCCTTCTCATACATCCCTCCGAGTTCCCATACTGTGTCCGCACCTATCCCATCACCCCCATACTGTGTCAGCACCCATACCATCACTCACCGTACTGTGTCTTCTTCCATACATGCACCCTATCTCATACCTTCCTCCACATATTGTGTCTTCAAATTTCTCCATTCCCCATATTGTGTCTGCATCTGTCACTTCCTTTCTCCCCAAATATACTGTATGTCCTCAAAATCTCACAAAGCCCCTTTACACTAAATGCCCGCATCATAGTATATCTCCCCACAGTAAATACCCCTCTCACACACAAACAATGAATACCTCCCACATACACTGTAAATCCCCCCCCAACATAGTAAATACCCCCCTCATACGCACACAGTAAATTACTCCCCCACACAGTAAATACCCCCTCACACACAGTAAATGCGCACCATACACAGTAAATAGCCCCACAATAAATATCCCACAAACACACACTAAACACCACCCTCACAAACACACAGTAAATACCCCCTAACACACACAATAAATACCCCCTCACACACAGTAATTACCCCACTCCACACACACTCAGAAATTACCCTACCCCGCACAATAAACACCCCTACCCCACACACAGCAAATACCCCCACACTAAATACACCCCCGTAAACACCACCCAATAAATACCCCCTCCGATCTTTAGTGTCTTCAGCTCCACTAATGTGGAGCACTTACCACTCATCTGCACCTCTGTTGCAACGGAGAGTGATGCCAGCAGCATGATCACTTGACATGGTCACACTGCAGGCGTTTCTCTGACCCGGCAGAGCTTCAATTGCACTTGGGTCTGTTAGACGCAAGTACCATTGAACAATGGGAGCCAATGTGCTGCAGTTTCTCTGTGTCAGTGCAGTCGGCTCAGAGAACTGCCAACTCCCAGTCGGGTGGGCAACAGAATGCAGCCTCCGGGGGGAGACACTTCGACGCATTAGGTGGCCCAAGTCAACGTGTGAACGTGGCCTTATGTTTGTTAGTATAGTGTGTAGTCATAGCATTCACATTGAAATTGATCCTATCAGTATGAGGCCAACCTTTAAATAACTGTCATCTGTGTCTCCTCCGTAGACTGAAGACTAAAGGTACCGTCTCACAGTGACACTTTGGTCGCTACGACGGCATGATCCGTGACGCACCAGCGTCGTAGACTGTGGTCACACTTCGCAATGCACGGCGCTGGAGCGATAATTTCATGACGTATTTGTGATGTAGAATCAGCAGAGGAGGTGGAGAATATCGTGCACACCTTTGTTACACGATGCGATCATGCCGCCACAGCTGGACACTTGACGACAAAAGAAAGTTTCAAACGATCTGCTACGACGTACGATTCTCAGAGGGGTCCCTGATCGCAGTAGTGCGTCAGACACAGCGAGATCGTAAGCATATCGTTGGAACGTCACGGATCGTGCCGTCATAGCGACCAAAGTGCCACTGTGAGACGGTACCCTTAGGGGTTTCTTTTCTATCCCTTTTTCGCTATCATAATTCCTAGCAGTAGGTAGCATTGTGCACGATGTACTATCTTTTGTACCTTTATTTTTAAAGATAAGGAAGCACTAACCCACCTCTATCACACCTTTCCCTGCTAGTGACTCAGTCACATGTCATAAGTCTTACAGCAATGCAGTTTGGTAATGACGGACATTGTTTTAGAACTAGAAATAGGGTTATGAGCACGATATAAAATTATGTAATAGTTGAAGCCATACTTGGTGTAAAGGGAATTTAACATGAAATACTGATTACTGAATATGACTATGTACACAGAAACTGTACATGAAGAGTGGTACACAGATTTGACTTGCAGCAAAATATGAATAATATCATTTCCTGCTAGAATATGAATGGTAAAAATGAATGTCCATTAGAGTGTTGAGTAAATCTGTGAAAATTGTATAATAGTATAATAAAAGTATAATAGAAACATGTCACCACTTCTGTATTATCACCCACTTCTTGTTTTGGCTTACAGATACTGAGGTAAAATACTGACCAAATACTGCTAGTGTGAATGTGACCTTAAAGTTTTTGTCCCAGTGTATTCCAATGGATGAATTGTAAGCTATCTTGTCATTTTCTTAGAGAAGTATCATATTTTAGGGTTACTGTTATGAATTTATTATGCAATAAGAGGCATTGTGATTGCTTTAACTACTCATTTTTGATAGTCTTATCTATAGACACCTTTTCTGCTATGCATACCTAACAAGTGAATAATGAAGAGTATTTGAGATAACCCTTTATTTCATTACAGTAATCCAAGTGATAAAAGTAAATATAGGTATTAAAGGCTATGTATTTGTTTAGTACTGTAGTATGTTTATAGCGTTTCCAGTTAAGTATACAAAGATTGTAGACTTCTTTGTTTTATAGAAATTTCCCACGGCTATTTGTTACCAGCTGATATCCAACTGGGAAGAACAATGTGTAGTAGCAAGCAAAGTATATTAGGACTCCATGGTCGGTGAATTTAGAGTTTTAGAAAATGACTGCTGTTTGTGGGTGTCATTTAAAAGCACTGAATCGAGATGCAAATTATATTCACATCCAACGTTAACGCGACTTTAACACCATGATGTTTTCTGGTCTAATTATTTTCAGAAATTGTTAAAGAAAAGCAATTGTTAGTCACTGAAACTCCAATTTATGACCACATATGTAGTTCATTTTCTTTCCTCTTGTGAAGAGGACTGGGCATGCCAGCTGTGGTGGCAATTTATCGTCTGAAGTAACAAACCGATCATGTATTAAAATTCAGATTGCATAATCCTTCTCTGCCCAACATCAGCCATTGCACCCTTAAATACAGATAGTCAACTGGTGCCACTGCAATCTTATCCACTTCACCCTTGAGCCTGTCTTCACCTTCCTGACAAGGCCAAATTTTACAATTCTGATCAGTATCATAATAACTCTGGCATGCTTCAACATATCCCAGTGATTCTGAGACTTTTTTTTCATGCCAGCAACTTAGTGGTATCTTTAGGTTAATATTTTTTGCGTTTATTTGTGAAAATATAGGAATTTTGGTAAAAATGTAACAATTTTCAACTTTTATGTTTTATGCCTTTAAACCACAACATACAAAATAGTTAATATATAACATTACTACATATCTACTTTACATCAGCATCATTTTTAAACTTTTTTTTAGGAAGTTAAGATGGTTAAAAGTTAATCAACAATTTCTAATTTTTTCAACAAAATTTACAAAACCAATTTGTTTAGGGACCACATCACATTTGAAGTGACTTTGAGGGG